>NC_134498.1:50726030-50881878 GCF_040206685.1 Ascaphus truei
GCGGAGGGGGGGGGGAAAGGGGAGCGGAGGGGGGGATAGGGGAGTGGAGGGGGGGGAAAGGGGAGTGGAGGGGGGGGGGGAAAGGGGAGGGGGGGAAAGGGGAGCGGAGGGGGGGGGAAAGGGGAGCGGAGGGGGGGGAAAGGGGAGCGGAGGGGGGGGAAAGGGGAGCGGAGGGGGGGGGGAAAGGGGAGCGGAGGGGGGGGAAGGGGAGCGGAGGGGGGGGAAGGGGAGCGGAGGGGGGGGAAGGGGAGCGGAGGGGGGGGAAAGGGGAGGGGGGGAAAGGGGAGTGGAGGGGGAAAGGGGAGGGGAGGGGGGGGGAAAGGGGAGCGGAGGGGGGGGGAAAGGGGAGCGGAGGGGGGGATAGGGAGTGGAGGGGGGGAAAGGGGAGCGGAGGGGGGGGGAAAGGGGAGCGGAGGGGGGGGGAAAGGGGAGCGGAGGGGGGGGGAAAGGGGAGCGGAGGGGGGGGGAAAGGGGAGCGGAGGGGGGATAGGGGAGCGGAGGGGGGGGAAAGGGGAGCGGAGGGGGGGGAAAGGGGAGCGGAGGGGGGGGGAAAGGGGAGCGGAGGGGGGGGAAAGGGGAGCGGAGGGGGGGAAAAAGGGGAGCGGAGGGGGGGAAAAAGGGGAGCGGAGGGGGAGAAAAGGGGAGCGGAGGGGGGGGAAAGGGAGGGGGGGGAAAGGGGAGCGGAGCGGGGGGAAAGGGGAGCGGGGGGAAAAGGGGAGCGGGGGGGGAAAGGGGAGCAGGGGGGGAAAGGGGAGTGGGGAAAGGGGAGCGGGGGGAAGGGGTGCGGGGGGAAAAGGAGAGCGGTGGGGAAAGTGGAGCGGAGGGGGGGAGAAGGGGATCAGAGGGGGGGGAAGGGGATCAGAGGGGGGGGGAAAGGGGAGTGAAGGGGGGGGGGGGAAAGGGGAGCGGAGGGGGGGGATGGGGAGTGGAGGGGGGGGAAAGGGGAGCAGAGGGGGGGGAAAGGGGAGCGGAGGGGGGGGAAAAGGGTGGGGGGGGGGAAAGGGTAGCGGGGGGGAAAAAGGGAGTGGAGGGGGGGAAAGGGGAATGGGGAAAAGGGGAGTGGGGAAAAGGGGAGTGGGGTGGGAAAGGGGGGAAAGGGGAGTGGGGGTGGGAAAGGGGTGTGGGGGTGGGAAAGGGGAGTGGGGGTGGGAAAGGGGAGTGGGGGTGGGAAAGGGGGGAAAGGGGAGTGGGGTGGGAAAGTGGAGTGGGGGTGGGAAAGGGGTGGAGAGCAGGGGGCATATGTATTGTCATAATTTATGTATCCGCATGCCCCCCCCCTGGGCGTCCGTCCCCCCCCTGGCCGCTCCCTTCTTGGTTTCCCGTTCCCCGTGACTCGCCCCCCGCTCCCCATGACTCGCCCCCCCCCGCTCCCCGTGACTCGCCCCCCCCCGCTCCCCGTGACTCGCCCCCCCCGCTCCCCGTGACTCACCCCCCCCCGCGACTCGGGGCTCGCCCCCTCCCGCTCCCCATGACTCGGGGCTCGCCCCCCCCGCTCCCCGTGACTCGCCCCCCCCGCTCCCCGTGACTCGCTCTCCCCCGGCCGCCGGCCGCCGACCGCTTGGTCCTCCGATGTGCTGCCCGGGTGCCGGAGGCGCGTGCAGGCAGCGGCAGGAAGCGCCCTGTGTGTGGGGGGCCTGTGTGCGTGGGGCCTGTGTGTGTGGGGGGCCTGTGCGTGGGGCCTGTGTATGGGGGGCCTGTGTGTGCGTGGGGCCTGTGTGTGGGCCTGTGTGCGTGGGGCCTGTGTATGGGGGGCCTGTGTGCGTGGGGCCTGTGTGTGGGCCTGTGTGGGGCCTGTGCGTGCATGAAATAGGTGAGTTACTGGGGCCATAAATTGAGGCGGGACGCGCAGTGGTGTGACTTACCTGGGCGGGAGGGGGGTGGTGTGTGTGTGTCCTTTGGCCCATCACTCCACCTCAGGCCAATGAGAGGTGTGCGGGGGCGGGCCAAGGGAGCCATCTCATTGGCCTGAGGCGGAGTGACGGGCCAAAGCTCCAATGCGATTGCCGCTAGGGACAGAGGACAGGCAGACAGGCATACAGTGCTTTCAGAAATATATAGTAGATATAAAAGAAAAAGAAGAGAGAGCGCACGCCCCATAGCATAATACTGCTGATTTAATGATAAAAAGGGAAGGTAAGGGGGGGAAGAATAGCACTCACAGGAGTATAAATCAATTAAAACATTGTGTGAATAATTCACCACCATCCGGTTCTGTACTGTGAACGTCCACAGTTCTTGGCTCCCTGTATGGAGCCTCTGGGCTGTATGGAGATGATATTATTCACAGGAGGACCGGGGTGTAATTCGCCGAGAGAATTCAGTCCATGTACATCAGAAAAACGCCTTCTTCACTTCAATGGCTGCCGGATCAATCGTGCGCTCCAAAGCTGCCTCGTGCGCATGCGCAACGTCGTGATGACGTAATTTGCCCAATTAATTATCATCATGTTTCATGGACTGATTTAAAAAGGACTGGTTGGACTCTTTTCCTTTACGTTTTTTGCACTTTCACATATTTTATGTATATGTTGTGAAGTTTTGTGTGATGCATTTTTATTGAAAATTAACAATTTATATGTTGTTTATAAGTAATTACACTTTGCACTTTACATTTAAGTTCACTATATTCTATTTAACACTTTAGTCACTATTTTAGTTTATCACCATTAATACTGTGGCGCTACAAATTTTGTTTTATATATATACTAGCTGAGAGCCCCGGCGTTGCCCGGGATGTTTGTGGTGTGGGTGTGGCATTTGGGTGGGGAGTGGTCCACGCGGCCCATGTGCGGTGGTAGTGCTGCTGTGGCTGTACTGATGGTGATTGTATTGGTGTGCTGATTTGGGAGGGTTTGGTGCTGATGTGGGGGTGCGGATGTGGGTGTGCCGATGGGGGAGGTGCAAAGGTGGCGATGTGTGGGTGCTGATGGTGTTGATGGGGGCTGGGAATGGTGGGGAGGCGAGAATGCCAGTGTGCTGGGGGGGCATACCGGTGTGCTGATGTGGTGGTGCTGGGGGTGTGTGTGTGTATACATGTTTGTGTGTATACATTGTATGTGTGTGTGTGTATACATGTGTGTGTGTGTGTATGTGTACGTGTGTGTGTATACACGTGTGTGTGTATACACGTATGTGTGTGTATACACGTATGTGTGTGTATACACATGTGTGTGTGTATACACGTGTGTGTGTGTATACACGTGTGTGTATACACGTGTGTGTGTGTATACACGTGTGTGTATACACGTGTGTGTATACACGTGTGTGTGTGTATACACGTGTGTGTGTATACACGTGTGTGTGTGTATACACGTGTGTGTATACACATGTGTGTGTATACATTGTGTGTATGTATATATTGTGTGTGTGTATACGTGTGTGTGTATACACATGTGTGTGTATACACGTGTATACATGTTTGTGTGTGTGTATACATGTTTGTGTGTATACATTGTATGTGTGTGTGTGTATAAGTGTGTGTGTGTGTGTGTGTATACATGTGTGTATGTGTGTATACATGTGTATGTGTGTATACATGTGTGTGTATACATGTGTGTGTATATACATGTGTGTGTATATACATGTGTGTGTATACACATGTGTGTGTACACATGTGTGTGTGTGTACACATGTGTGTGTACACATGTGTGTGTATACACATGTGTGTGTGTATACACATGTGTGTGTGTATACACATGTGTGTGTATACACATGTGTGTGTGTATACACGTGTGTGTGTGTGTGTGTGTATACACGTGTGTGTGTGTATACATGTGTGTGTATACATGTGTGTGTGTGTATACATGTGTGTGTATACATGTGTGTGTGTGTATACATTATGTGTATGTATACCTGTGTGTATACGTGTGTGAGTGTATACGTGTGTGTGTATGTGTACATGTGTGTGTGTATGTCTCCATGTGTGTGTGTGTATGTCTCCGTGTGTGTGTGTGTATGTCTCCATGTGTGTGTGTACGTGTACATGTGTGTGAGTGTACGTGTCTACGTGTACATGTGTGTGTGTGTGTGTACGTGTACATGTGTGTGTGTGTGTGTGTGTGTGTGTACGTGTCTACGTGTACATGTGTGTGTGTGTCTACGTGTACATGTGTGTGTGTCTACGTGTACGTGTGTGTGTGTCTACGTGCGTGTGTGTACGTGTGTGTGTGTGTACGTGTGTGTGTGTACGTGTGTGTCTATGTGTGTGTGTGTCTACGTGTGTGTGTTTGTGTCTACGTGTGTGTGTTTGTGTATACGTGTGTGTGTGTCTACGTCTGTGTGTGTGTGTCTACGTGTGTGTGTGTGTCTACGTGTGTGTGTGTGTGTGTCTGTGTCCCTGTGTGTCCTTTGGCCCGTGACTCCGCCTCAGGGAAGGGGGGGGTGGGGGGGGAGGTGGTGGGAAGGGGGGGGGGTGGGGGGGAGGTGGTGGGAAGGGGGGGGGTGGGGGGGAGGTGGTGGGAAGGAGGGGGGTGGGGGGGAAGGGGAGGTGGGGGGGAGGTGGTGGGAAGGGGAGGGGGGAGGTGGTGGGAAGGGGGGGGGTGGGGGGAAGGGGGGGGAGGTGGTGGGGAGTTGGGAAGGGGGGTGGGGGAGGTGGGAAGGGGGGGTGGAGGTGGTGAGGAGGTGGTGGGAGGTTGTAAGGGGGGAGTGAAGGGGAAGGTGAAGGGGGGGTGAAGGTGGGGGTGGAGGGGAGGTGAAGGGGGGGGGGGTGGAGGGGAGGTGAAGGGGGGGTGGAGGGGAGGTGAAGGGGGGGGAAGGGGGGGGGTGGAGGGGAGGTGAAGGGGGGGGTGGAGGGGAGGTGAGGGGGGGGGGGAGTGGAGGGGAGGTGAAGGGGGGGGGGGTGGAGGGGAGGTGAAGGGGGGGGGGGTGGAGGGGAGGTGAAGGGGAGGTGGGGGGTGACGGGGAGGTGGGGGGTGAAGGGGAGGTGAAGGGGGGTGGAGGTGAAGGGGGGGTGGAGGGGAGGTGAAGGGGGGGTGGAGGGAGGTGGAAGGGAAGGGAAGTGGAGTGAGGGGAGGTGAGGGGTGGGTGAGGGGAGGTGAGGTGCAGGGGGGTGAGGGGAGGTGAGGGGAGGTGAAGGCCGCTCCCTCACCCGTCCGGCCGCTCACTCACCCGTCCGGCAGCTCCCTCACCCGTCCGTCCGCTCCCACGTGGATCTGAGGCGGGAGGCAGCGTGTTGTGGCCGCTCCCCCGCCGTGTCCGGGCGCTCGCTCGCTCCGCTGACTGTAGCGGCGCCGGGGGGGGGGGGGGGGGTGGAGGGGAGGTGATTTGAAGGGGGGTGAGGGGTGGGTGAAGGCCGCTCACTCACCCGTCCGGCCGCTCCCACGTGGAACTGAGGCGGGAGGCAGCTTGTTGTGGCCGCTCCCCCGCTGTGTCCCGGGCACTCGCTCCTCCGCTCACTGTAGCGGCGCCGGGGGGGGGGGGGGGGGGGTGTTTGAAAGCGCGGGAGACACGGGGAGAGGAGGACGCGCGCGCGCGGGTGTGGAGGCTGATTTCGGGGAGGAAGAGGCGGAGGCGGGTATGTGAGCCCCCCCCCCCCCCCCCGGGTTATACAATGCTGCTAATGTACACCCCCCCCCCCCTACTGTGTGTGTGTGTGTCCCTGTGTGTGTGTGTGTGTGTGTGTGTCCCTGTGTGTGTGTTTGTGTCCCTGTGTGTCCTTTGGGCCGTCACTCCGCCTCAGGCCAATGAGAGGTGTGCGGGGGCGGCCCAAGGGACCAATGAGATTTCCCCTAGGGACACCGGACATCCAGCAGGCAGGCAGGCATACAGTGCTTTCACTAATATAGTATAAGATACACACACACACATATACACAGTATGATGCATGTATTGCCATTGGGTGCAATAAAGTGGGTTCCATCTGTATGTATATTGTGCATATATGTTTAGCCCCCCCCTCCCCATTTATATTGTGTTTGTTCATGCATCGGGTGTGCGTATTTGGTGTGTTATATTTTTCTGATGTGTGTACATACTGTATATGGTATGTAGATCTGGTGTGTTTGTTTATTGTGCGTTTGCATGTGTACGGAGCATGCTTATTGTATGGTGTGTACATGTGTGTAGGGTGCTGTTACAGGGACAACGTAATGACACGTGGGTGATTTGAATAGGCTTGTTTATTCAGCCACAAAAACATGGAACACAAAATATGAGAACTTTAACTGAAGCACAGATACACCAACGGAAAGATAAGTCCCGAGCAGAAAGTCCAGGAGAGAAGCACAGAGCAAGGAGAAGGGTCCCAATGTAGGAGAGCTTCTGGCAAGCTGCTCTCCCTCCAGAGGGTCAAGAAATGCTTCTCTGATTCAGACAGGAACCCCGAATAAGTGGGAGCTCTGGGTTCTTAAAGCCCATTCACACAGCCTTTTCTCAAGCTGGGATTAACCAGGTCACTGCTGGACTCCAGACCTACACCTAGGTCTCCCCTGTGTAGGGAATTCACGCTGTCCCAGGTGCATGTAGGGTGAATCTATGTTGGGCGGTCAGGTTCCTGGGCCAGTTGGTTGGGCTTGCCAAATTTGCCAGCCAGCATGTGTGGGTGTGTGTGACTATCTCTGTGTATGTGATTATCTCTGTGTGCGTGTGTGTGTGTAACTATCTGTTTGTGTGACTAGCTCTGTGTGTGAGTGTGACTGTGTGCTACTTTGTGTGTATGTTTGACTATCTCTGTGTGTGCCTGTTGTCTCTGTGTGCCCCCTTGGGAAGAGTATGTTATAGTTGGGGGGCTGCAAACGGAGGGCCAGGTTTAACCTTAATGTGACTGGCTCACACCCGTCCTCTGTTCTTTCTCCATTTATTTTTTTTGACATCGCTCCCCTGCAATCTCCTCACTTCCTCCTTGCACACCATCACACTGTTTCACGCTTGTTCCCTTCCTCCTTGCACACCATCACGCTCTGTTTCACGCTTGTTCCCTTCCTCCTTGCACACCATCACGCTGTTTCACGCTTGTTCCCTTCCTCCTTGCACACCATCACGCTGTTTCACGCTTGTTCCCTTCCTCCTTGCACACCATCACGCTCTGTTTCACGCTTGTTCCCTTCCTCCTTGCACACCATCACGCTGTTTCACGCTTGTTCCCTTCCTCCTTGCACACCATCACGCTCTGTTTCACGCTTGTTCCCTTCCTCCTTGCACACCATCACGCTGTTTCACGCTTGTTCCCTTCCTCCTTGCACGCCATCACGCTGTTTCACGCTTGTTCCCTTCCTCCTTGCACACCATCACGCTGTTTCACGCTTTTTCCCTTCCTCCTTGCACGCCATCACGCTGTTTCACGCTTGTTCCCTTCCTCCTTGCACACCATCACGCTGTTTCACGCTTGTTCCCTTCCTCCTTGCACACCATCACGCTCTGTTTCACGCTTGTTCCCTTCCTCCTTGCACACCATCACGCTCTGTTTCACGCTTGTTCCCTTCCTCCTTGCACACCATCACTGTTTCACGCTTGTTCCCTTCCTCCTTGCACACCATCACGCTGTTTCACGCTTGTTCCCTTCCTCCTTGCACACCATCACGCTCTGTTTCACGCTTGTTCCCTTCCTCCTTGCACACCATCACGCTGTTTCACGCTTGTTCCCTTCCTCCTTGCACACCATCACACTGTTTCACGCTTGTTCCCTTCCTCCTTGCACACCATCACGCTCTGTTTCACGCTTGTTGGAAACATTAAAAATTCAACCCTTTATTTTAAGTAACTTTTAATTTTTTTGAAAGCTGCCACTCGCCTAAAATTAAAAACATTGAACGCGCCGCTGTTATTAATTCCACTTCAGTCCCAGGTGCCCTTATAAGATAGAAGTTAGTCCTGGATTTCGGAGACTTCTTAGATAAGTAAATAATTTGGGTTGGGTTTCTTTAGTAATGTGTGTGAATAGAGAACTACCGAGAAAACAGAAGTTGACCCTCGCTTGCATCAGTTGGGCAGGACTGGCACGGACACAAACTGGGAGAGGTCAGTGCAAACACGTGAAGCAAAACATGTGGGTTTTCCCATTTTGGACAATTACATTGAGGACTGTGTGGTTTGATTCACTTTATCCATTTCGTATGACCTTTGAACGGTTTGTTCTGCATCCTCATTGATGTCCTATTTTTTCAGTTGTTGCATACTGCATTATATCTTCCCATTGTAGTACCCATTATTAGTGGAGGGGTTGCTTGTCTTTATTTGGGGCGTGGTTGTGTCCTTGTGGGTGGTGGGGCCAGGGAAGTACCCTTCTGTCCCTCAGGGGCTAAGGGGAACGGGCCTGACGAAGGGGTGTTCCCCGAAACGTTGCCCCCCTGTACTCCCCTTTATACCCACTTTTTTGTTATCTTGCCCCCCCTCTTTCCCCCCACACACCCCGTATGTGGTTTTACCTATATGTTATTACAGTTTTCTATGTGTGGTATTGTATGTTTTTTGATTCACTTGTGCATATATTAAATTACACTTTTTTGGTTTTATACCAATGATCTGATTTCTTTATATAGGGAGCGCAGGACCATTCAGTATTGTGTGTTGTGTTGAGAGGGATTGGGTCCTCTTTAGTCCACAGCACCCCGCATTGTATATCTATTCTCTATTGTGAGTGCTGTTTATCGTTATTGTATTTCACAAATATATTCGGGGACAATACACGGAGCTTTCAAATGAACTATTCATCCCAAGGGCAGTACAAAGGACTCGGGGCCATCCCTTAAGGTTGGAGGAAAGGAGATTTCACCAGCAACAAAGAAAAGGGTTCTTTACAGTAAGGGCAGTTACAGTGTGGGATTCATTACCCATGGAGACTGTGATGGCAGATACAATAGATATCTTCATAAAACTGTTGGATATCTTTTTAGGAAGTAAAGGTATACAGGGATATTCCAAATAAGTAAACATGGGAAGGACGCTGATCCAGGGAGTAATCTGATTGGTAATATTTGGAGTCGGAAAGGAATTTATTTTCCCCTTATGAGATATCATTGGATGATGTGTCACTGGGGTTTTTGTTTGCTTTCCTTTGGGTCGAAATAATGTAAAAAACTTCTTTTAATCTTAATCCTCACGTCCCTGCTCACGCGGAGCGCATGCGCGCGCTTGTGCACGTACACTCTCCCAAGCTTAGTGCTTGGAGAGACTGTTCCAATTTGACTTTCGAGCGCAGAGGACCAATGACAGCCCAACAGTGAATTAAGCCACAATAAACGTTTGCTTGTGTGCAGTACGGTCGGGGAACAGAACCCTCCATCGTGTCATAGCCGAGTCCCCTGCTCTATGTACTACACCACAATGTGGAGGGATAATTAGCCTCTTTTAACAACCCCATGGTTCTGTGTATGGTGTATTCCAATTGGGTGATTTACTGCAGTGTTAAGGGGTATTCAATGTGTTAAATGTTTTTTTTTTCTTAAAAAGAAAGTCAGAACTCTCTGTGATGTAGCGGTTAGAGAATTGCTCTGGCATATGACGTACCAGGGGTTCAATTCCCCCATGGTGTAATATAATTTATATATTATTATACACAGACACACACTCAGCCCCAATACAATGACAATGCCCCTCCCTTAATAGCCACGCCCCCCACTCAAATCATTGTAGGACAGCCGAGCGCTCATGCTTGGAGAGTTGGTGACGTCACTGCGCTCAGCGCTAGCGTGGACGCAGCCTTCCTCAACAGGCCTGAACTTTAACATCACATTAAACAATTACATTGTAAAACATTTTCTGTGTTCTCCAAATAAATATTTCGGTGAGGGTTCTGCTTTCCGATAGCAGACTAAATCCCTTTAATGCCGAAATCCCTGCAAGAATTGAAATGGGATAGAAACATGTTTTGGAAGAATAAATGCAATTCTGCACTGAATGAGCGATGGGAAAGCCGAACACATGGGAGAATTTCAGTCACTAGGTACATCTGGGCAAGTGTTAGCAGGGAGACGGGGGTTTGTTTATTCGGCAAACTAAATGAAAGATCAAAATAGGCTTCAACATTATTAATCAATGTCTCACTTAATCAAAGTGTAGACACATTGTGCGCGGTGGGTGTGACGCGTCTACCAGGTTCTATCCCTGTGACATTCTGTATAAAGCTGCAGTTCCACTTAACCAATGATACTCTGATTTCTATTCATGTCTGAATACCGGGTACAATCTCTTGTTTTGTTTGGTATGTGTTGAACGGCCTGTAAGTGTAACACCCTCCTGCCCCCCTATTGGGGTTACTATAAAGGGTTAAAAGGAGATACTAAGCATTTGCCCTTGAGATAGTTATCTGCCGGAGCAGGCAGGAGCTTAGGGGGTGAGAGGGGTGGCAGAAGGGCAGAGCAGGAAGGTTCCAGGTCACTTAGAGACAGAGAGAGGAATCTAAGCTGTGATGTGAGCAGTTAGGTTGAGATACGAATCATCATTATAGTTTTACAGTACAGAGCAGTGTCCCTTATAGAGAGGCCATTAGTATAGGGAGCTAAAGCAGAACAGGGCAGTGTCCCTTATAGAGAGGCCATTAGTATAGGGAGCTAAAGCAGAACACGGCAGTGTCCCTTATAGAGAGGCCATTAGTATAGGAGCTAAAGCAGAACAGGGCAGTGTCCCTTATAGAGAGGCCCTTAGTATAGGGAGCTAAAGCAGAACAGGGCAGTGTCCCTTATAGAGAGGCCCTTAGTATAGGGAGCTAAAGCAGAACACGGCAGTGTCCCTTATAGAGAGGCCCTTAGTATAGGAGCTAAAGCAGAATAGGGCAGTGTCCCTTATAGAGAGGCCCTTAGTATAGGAGCTAAAGCAGAACACGGCAGTGTCCCTTATAGAGAGGCCCTTAGTATAGGAGCTAAAGCAGAATAGGGCTGAGTACCTTATAGAGAGGCCCTTAGTATAGGAGCTAAAGCAGAATAGGGCAGTGTCCCTTATAGAAAGGCCCTTAGTATAGGAGCTAAAGCAGAACACGGCAGTGTCCCTTATAGAGAGGCCCTTAGTATAGGAGCTAAAGCAGAACACGGCAGTGTCCCTTATAGAGAGGCCCTTAGTATAGGAGCTAAAGCAGAATAGGGCAGTGTCCCTTATAGAGAGGCCCTTAGTATAGGAGCTAAAGCAGAACACGGCAGTGTCCCTTATAGAGAGGCCCTTAGTATAGGAGCTAAAGCAGAACACGGCAGTGTCCCTTATAGAGAGGCCCTTAGTATAGGAGCTAAAGCAGAACACGGCAGTGTCCCTTATAGAGAGGCCCTTAGTATAGGGAGCTAAAGCAGAACACGGCAGTGTCCCTTATAGAGAGGCCCTTAGTATAGGAGCCAAAGCAGAACAGGGCAGTGTCCCTTATAGAGAGGCCCTTAGTATAGGAGCTAAAGCAGAACACGGCAGTGTCCCTTATAGAGAGGCCCTTAGTATAGGAGCTAAAGAAGGACATGTTATCACGAGAGGGTTGCACTGCCTACAGCCCCAGGACAGATCTGATACCCGCCCCTTCTGGGGTTATTGCCCTGTCCTTTGGGCCGGGTATTAAAGTGATGGAGTACAGAATGAGAGAGAGAGAACCGTCAGCATGTACGCCTGCGCGAGCCAGCACCCTGCCTCAAGGTGTGCACCCCGAGTAGCCCCCAGCGCACGCAATGTTGTAAACACCCTAACAGCCGGGGAGGGAGGGTTACATAGCGTGTATTTATATATATGCCGTGATGGTAAGGGGGGGTGTAAACACACACACACACACACACACACACACACACACACACACACACACACACACACACACACACACACACACACACACACACACACACTATGCATTTACAGTTGTACTTTTTTTTTTTTAATTATTAAACATATTTTATCAAATGTTCTGTAAATCAGGATTCAGAGATTTGCCTCAGTGTCTAACAGGTTCAGCATTCCCAAAGTGGGACACTGTAATACCCCGGCACCCCCAAAGTGGGACACTGTAATACCCCGGCATTCCCAAAGTGGGACACTGTAATACCCCGGCATTCCCAAAGTGGGACACTGTAATACCCCGGCACCCCCAAAGTGGGACACTGTAATACCCCGGCATTCCCAAAGTGGGACACTGTAATACCCCGGCATTCCCAAAGTGGGACACTGTAATACCCCGGCATTCCCAAAGTGGGACACTGTAATACCCCGGCATTCCCAAAGTGGGACACTGTAATACCCCGGCATTCCCAAAGTGGGACACTGTAATACCCCGGCATTCCCAAAGTGGGACACTGTAATACCCCGGCACTTCCCAAAGTGGGACACCGTAATACCCCGGCATTCCCAAAGTGGGACACTGTAATACCCCGGCATTCCCAAAGTGGGACACTGTAATACCCCGGCACTTCCCAAAGTGGGACACTGTAATACCCCGGCACTTCCCAAAGTGGGACACTGTAATACCCCGGCATTCCCAAAGTGGGACACCGTAATACCCCGGCATTCCCAAAGTGGGACACCGTAATACCCCGGCACCCCGGCATTCCCAAAGTGGGACACTGTAATACCCCGGCACTTCCCAAAGTGGGACACCGTAATACCCCGGCATTCCCAAAGTGGGACACCGTAATACCCCGGCACCCCGGCATTCCCAAAGTGGGACACCGTAATACCCCGGCACCCCGGCATTCCCAAAGTGGGACACTGTAATACCCCGGCACTTCCCAAAGTGGGACACCGTAATACCCCGGCATTCCCAAAGTGGGACACTGTAATACCCCGGCACTTCCCAAAGTGGGACACCGTAATACCCCGGCATTCCCAAAGTGGGACACTGTAATACCCCGGCATTCCCAAAGTGGGACACTGTAATACCCCGGCATTCCCAAAGTGGGACACTGTAATACCCCGGCATTCCCAAAGTGGGACACTGTAATACCCCGGCATTCCCAAAGTGGGACACTGTAATACCCCGGCATTCCCAAAGTGGGACACTGTAATACCCCGGCATTCCCAAAGTGGGACACTGTAATACCCCGGCATTCCCAAAGTGGGACACTGTAATACCCCGGCATTCCCAAAGTGGGACACTGTAATACCCCGGCATTCCCAAAGTGGGACACTGTAATACCCCGGCATTCCCAAAGTGGGACACCGTAATACCCCGGCATTCCCAAAGTGGGACACTGTAATACCCCGGCATTCCCAAAGTGGGACACTGTAATACCCCGGCACTTCCCAAAGTGGGACACTGTAATACCCCGGCACTTCCCAAAGTGGGACACTGTAATACCCCGGCATTCCCAAAGTGGGACACTGTAATACCCCGGCACTTCCCAAAGTGGGACACTGTAATACCCCGGCATTCCCAAAGTGGGACACCGTAATACCCCGGCATTCCCAAAGTGGGACACCGTAATACCCCGGCACCCCGGCATTCCCAAAGTGGGACACTGTAATACCCCGGCATTCCCAAAGTGGGACACCGTAATACCCAGGCACCCCGGCATTCCCAAAGTGGGACACTGTAATACCCCGGCATTCCCAAAGTGGGACACCGTAATACCCAGGCACCCCGGCACTTCCCAAAGTGGGACACCGTAATACCCCGGCATTCCCAAAGTGGGACACCGTAATACCCAGGCACCCCGGCATTCCCAAAGTGGGACACCGTAATACCCCGGCATTCCCAAAGTGGGACACTGTAATACCCCGGCATTCCCAAAGTGGGACACTGTAATACCCCGGCACTTCCCAAAGTGGGACACCGTAATACCCCGGCATTCCCAAAGTGGGACACCGTAATACCCCGGCATTCCCAAAGTGGGACACCGTAATACCCCGGCATTCCCAAAGTGGGACACCGTAATACCCCGGCACCCCGGCATTCCCAAAGTGGGACACTGTAATACCCCGGCACTTCCCAAAGTGGGACACCGTAATACCCCGGCATTCCCAAAGTGGGACACCGTAATACCCCGGCACCCCGGCATTCCCAAAGTGGGACACCGTAATACCCCGGCACCCCGGCATTCCCAAAGTGGGACACCGTAATACCCCGGCATTCCCAAAGTGGGACACTGTAATACCCCGGCATTCCCAAAGTGGGACACTGTAATACCCCGGCATTCCCAAACTGGGACACTGTAATACCCCGGCATTCCCAAAGTGGGACACCGTAATACCCCGGCATTCCCAAAGTGGGACACTGTAATACCCCGGCATTCCCAAAGTGGGACACTGTAATACCCCGGCATTCCCAAAGTGGGACACTATAATACCCCGGCATTCCCAAAGTGGGACACTGTAATACCCCGGCATTCCCAAAGTGGGACACTGTAATACCCCGGCATTCCCAAAGTGGGACACTGTAATACCCCGGCATTCCCAAAGTGGGACACTGTAATACCCCGGCACTTCCCAAAGTGGGACACCGTAATACCCCGGCATTCCCAAAGTGGGACACCGTAATACCCCGGCACTCCCAAAGTGGGACACTGTAATACCCCGGCACCCCCAAAGTGGGACACTGTAATACCCCGGCACCCCGGCATTCCCAAAGTGGGACACTGTAATACCCCGGCATTCCCAAAGTGGGACACCGTAATACCCCGGCACCCCCAAAGTGGGACACCGTAATACCCCGGCACCCCGGCATTCCCAAAGTGGGACACTGTAATACCCCGGCATTCCCAAAGTGGGACACTGTAATACCCCGGCACCCCGGCATTCCCAAAGTGGGACACTGTAATACCCCGGCATTCCCAAAGTGGGACACCGTAATACCCCGGCATTCCCAAAGTGGGACACCGTAATACCCCGGCATTCCCAAAGTGGGACACTGTAATACCCCGGCACCCCGGAATTTGCAAAGTGGGACACTGTAATACCCCGGCATTCCCAAAGTGGGACACCGTAATACCCCGGCACTCCCAAAGTGGGACACCGTAATACCCCGGCATTCCCAAAGTGGGACACTGTAATACCCCGGCACCCCGGAATTCCCAAAGTGGGACACTGTAATACCCCGGCATTCCCAAAGTGGGACACTGTAATACCCTGGCATTCCCAAAGTGGGACACTGTAATACCCCGGCATTCCCAAACTGGGACACTGTAATACCCGGCATTCCCAAAGTGGGACACTGTAATACCCCGGCACCCCGGCATTCCCAAAGTGGGACACTGTAATACCCCGGCATTCCCAAAGTGGGACACTGTAATACCCCGGCACCCCGGAATTCCCAAAGTGGGACACTGTAATACCCCGGCACCCCGAAAGTGGGACACTGTAATACCCCGGCATTCCCAAAGTGGGACACTGTAATACCCCGGCACCCCCAAAGTGGGACACTGTAATACCCCGGCACCCCCAAAGTGGGACACTGTAATACCCCGGCATTCCCAAAGTGGGACACTGTAATACCCCGGCACCCCGGAATTCCCAAAGTGGGACACTGTAATACCCCGGCATTCCCAAAGTGGGACACTGTAATACCCCGGCATTCCCAAACTGGGACACTGTAATACCCCGGCATTCCCAAAGTGGGACACTGTAATACCCCGGCATTCCCAAAGTGGGACACTGTAATACCCCGGCATTCCCAAAGTGGGACACTGTAATACCCCGGCACCCCGGAATTCCCAAAGTGGGACACTGTAATACCCCGGCACCCCGAAAGTGGGACACTGTAATACCCCGGCATTCCCAAAGTGGGACACTGTAATACCCCGGCACCCCCAAAGTGGGACACTGTAATACCCCGGCACCCCCAAAGTGGGACACTGTAATACCCCGGCATTCCCAAAGTGGGACACTGTAATACCCCGGTACCCCCAAAGTGGGACACTGTAATACCCCGGCATTCCCAAAGTGGGACACTGTAATACCCCGGCACCCCCAAAGTGGGACACTGTAATACCCCGGTACCCCCAAAGTGGGACACTGTAATACCCCGGCATTCCCAAAGTGGGACACTGTAATACCCCGGCACCCCCAAAGTGGGACACTGTAATACCCCGGCATTCCCAAAGTGGGACACTGTAATACCCCGGCACCCCCAAAGTGGGACACTGTAATACCCCGGCACCCCGGCATTCCCAAAGTGGGACACTGTAATACCCCGGCATTCCCAAAGTGGGACACTGTAATACCCCGGCACCCCCAAAGTGGGACACTGTAATACCCCGGCATTCCCAAAGTGGGACACTGTAATACCCCGGCACCCCCAAAGTGGGACACTGTAATACCCCGGTACCCCGGCATTCCCAAAGTGGGACACCGTAATACCCCGGCATTCCCAAAGTGGGACACTGTAATACCCCGGCACCCCCAAAGTGGGACACCGTAATACCCCGGCATTCCCAAAGTGGGACACCGTAATACCCCGGCATTCCAAAAGTGGGACACTGTAATACCCCGGCATTCCCAAAGTGGGACACTGTAATACCCCGGCATTCCCAAAGTGGGACACTGTAATACCCCGGCACTCCGGCATTCCCAAAGTGGGACACTGTAATACCCCGGCACCCCCAAAGTGGGACACTGTAATACCCCGGCACCCCAGAGGCCTCCAATGAATGAGATGTTTAATACTTCGTCAATCTCAGCTAGCAAGTGGGTGTTCCACGTTAACCCCGTCACCGCCGGAGCAGCTTGCAAGGCATGGCGTGGGAGCGGATCTATTGGGGAGAGACGCTTCCCTTGGCACCCAGCGATCAGGCAATGTCTGCGTCTGTGGCCTCATCTATTAACTTGTTACCAGGACTGAGAACACAGCTGGGAAGGTGTGACCCGCGGGACTCCCGGCCCTTCCGGCCAGTCTCTCCGGCCGCGCCGTCGCTGGGGGCAGCAGCCTCCGTGGTTAAGCTGGCCGGGTACATGTCATCGATGAACATTTCCAGCAGATTTGCCGGGTCTGACGTGGCTGGTCCGCACGCCGCGGCCGGCAGCTCGTGGAATAAGGAAGGCGGAGGGTCCCCGGGGGGCTGCATCAGCTCTGTATCTGCAAAGATGGGACGATTGGACATCAGAGGAACGCACACAGGGGTGACCAGACCGTGACGACTGCCCCCACAGCACGCTGTCATGGATTACAGCGCTTACTCTACATCCGCAGAAGCGACGACCAGGACAATTACGTCCAGATATAGAATGAGCCCCTATGCACCAAATCTACCCCTCATAACATGGGAGTCACAGTGATTCACAGGGGACCTGTGCTCCTCCCAAATCAGGGTGACACAGAGGGGGGGGGGGAGGGGGTCCACTTTATCTGCCCACTCATCAGCAGAACAAACAACACACAAAATAAGATGAAATAAATACTTTACCTGACCAAGATTAAATGAATCAGAAGCAGCACTGCAGGAAAACTGATCAAAAATAGATATATTGTAGCCAGTTTTCCTGCAGTGCTGCGTCTGATTCATTTGATCTTGGTCGGGTGAAGTATTATATGCATGTATGTATGCATGTATGTATGTATACATGTATGTATGTATGCATGCATGCATGTATGCATGTTTGCATGCATGTGTACGCGCGTGTACAGACAGTATTGAAATAATAAGAAGGCACCTTTATTCCGCATATCTTCCCTGGGAGGCCCCTCGCTCTCCTGCTCACTCAGCTCCTGCAAGAAGGACACACAGGTTTGTGCTGCTGAACGCGCAGGAGCATGCAATGTGAAACTCACACACAGGGATAACGGGAGAGACGCACTCACGTGTGTCAGGCCGGCCTGGGATCCAGTCCCGTTATTATCTGAGGATAACAAGTCAGGATTAAATAGCTGTAAAAGCAAAGTGGGAGAGATGAAGGGATCACTCAGCGACGCGTTTCACTGGTTACAAGCGGTCAATGCTCGGCCTAGGATAAATCCTGAACCCTGTGTGCCTTCAAAGTGAGGATTCGGGGAAATGTGTGACAATAACACACATCGCTACATGTTAACTCACACCAATAAACTGGACCCCGCCATGTTTCAGGATGGCCCAGTTAACTAGCAGCCTACAATATATAGTATTGATTTTGGAAATTGGAAGAACAGGACGATAAAAAAAAAACCCAAATACTCAAGGGTGAGAGTTTAAAAAAAAACAGGACTGGAACAAAAGAAACCGGTCCTGATGATTTGCAGGAGAATGTCAGACATGTTTTTAGTGCAACTGTAGTCAGAGATACATGAAGATGTTCAGACTCAAATAGTGGCCACCTGGTGGTACAAAGCTGTGAATAATAGTAATTGGATAGAGATATATATATAGATATAGATATATATATATATTTAAATGGAGCCGCCCGTGGTTTCCGTTCAACTTATTCTTGACTCAAATATTTGTTATTTTATTTTTCACAATAAGTTTCTCTGGTTACAAACAATGCCTTGTATCCAATAGAAGCACTACGTCACCCCTCAAAAAAAGTCACATTTCAGAAGGCCCAAGTACGAGGTTTCCGTGTAACAGTCCCACTTACATCACCAATAAGATCAGAGCTTGCGCCGACCTTCTTTCTGGACAGTAACCCGAGCAGCTCCTCCAGGCTGACATCGATGCAGCTCAGGTAATCCTGGATCTCCTCCCTTACACAAGGAAGGTGTGAGAGAGGCCGTCAGGTGAACGCTCAGACACTGCACACACACACACACACACACACACACACGAGGGAGGTGTGAGAGAGGCCGTCAGGTGAACGCTCGGACACTGCACACACACACACGGGAGGTGTGAGCAGGGTCAGGGGAACGCTCAGACACTGACCACACACACACACACGAGGGAGGTGTGAGCGGGGTCAGGGGAACGCTCGGACACTGCACACACTCACACGGGAGGTGTGAGCGGGGTCAGGTGAACGCTCGGACACTGCACACACACACACGAGGGAGGTGTGAGCGGGGTCAGGTGAACGCTCGGACACTGCACACACACACACGAGGGAGGTGTGAGCGGGGTCAGGGGAACGCTCGGACACTGCACACACTCACACAGGAGGTGTGAGCAGGGTCAGGGGAACTCTCGGACACTGCACACTTACACACGTGTTGCTTTCACACTTAATAATCAGTTGCAAAGCTTCTCAGTTCTCGCTAGAGAATAATCTCTCAAATGTCACACAACGCGATCAAAACACGGCACAGAAGCAACGTTGAAATGAATGAAATACTTCCCAGAAGTCTCAGTGCCCCGCTCAGAGAGGTTTTATTTGCATCCTATGAGATGTTAGTGCGCTGTGTGTAGGTGCGCAGGCCTCCTGCAGTGAGGTGGCTGCATGTTACAAGTGATTTAGAGAGCGTTAGGACGGACTTGCTCACTCATTAACTCACCTCTCCGGCACGTCGCTGCTGCCCGCGGTGCAGTTTTCGTTGAGGATGGAGTTGATGACTGAATCGTGGTCCTCGGAGAATACCGGTACCCGCGTCCAGCTCCGGCGTCTCAACAGCACCAAAAGCAAGGGCCTGATCCACAACCAGTGACTGGAAGTCTACAACTGGATCACGCAGGAGAACCACCTGTCCTGTATCCCTGCAGGGGGTGAACAAGACAGTCAGCTCTTCTGCCAAGTAAAGATGTGCAAAGTCTTCGCCCAAGTTCCCAAACTATACAAAGAAAAATGTGCAGTTTTAAAGGTTCGACAGCAGTTTGAACCAAAAAAAGGCAAATTCATAGCAAATGTGGAGAGAGAGAGCACGCGAGAGCGTGAGAGAGAGCACGCGAGAGCTATTACAGGGTCTGTGTTGTTTGAATGTAGGATTTGCTGGGGCAATTTGCCAATTACACTAAAAAGTGAATTTACTAAAACATTTTGATTTTAAAAAAGTAGTTTGATGGAGGTTTGTGAATGTTTAAAATGTTTTCAATGTTTGAGTACAACCGTGGAGACGCCAATCTCGCATGTCCAGGAAAGGGACGCACGGCTTTGCACAGTGATACAATCTATCTCTAAAAAAAAAAATCTCTCACTTCAAGCTACATACAAAAAACATTGGGCATTGTATAGTATTTCTGAGTATGTATATTTGCTTCCAGTAAATATATGGCAGTGTGTAAAAGCACCGAGTTATATCTATACAATCACCAATTTCTAAACATGATTGGGTTTGTACATTTTCTCTTTTTTTGGCAATTCCAGGCATCAATATGAATCACCCCCAGGACCCTGTTTTCAATGCCTTGGTATCTCAGGAATGGTCTCGAGTTTCAAAATAAGCAGGGCTGATGAGGAACAGATATTTAATTTTTATCGTGGAGCCAAGCAGCATTAAGAAGAGTAACACGAAGATTTAATAAAACATGCGATGGAGATTTAACCACTTTACTGCAGCAACTCATCGTACTGGCGGCTCCTCGGGCATAGAAGGGGTTACAAGCGGACAGATATCATGTCTGGACTCACGCGTGGCTTTCTGGGCCTGTGAGGTTCTGTCTGTACTCGTGCGCGGTCATGTAGGTCGGCGCCACAGTGGGGTGAGGGAGTCCGGATGAGCCCTCCCCCGCGCTGGCGACTTCCTGAATATAAATGACATCGTCCGCCGAGCTCCCATGATGCAACGGCGAGAGGTTAACCTGAGGGACGAGCACATGGAACAGAGGGAACATGGTGCTTACCGCTGCAGATCCATCTAATACTGGTACAGGCAAGTTTAATGGGTTAAACCAAAGGTGACTGGCCCCTTAAATCAGATGATTTTTTTCTCCTTTATAATCCTCTTTTCAAAAGTTCCGATTTCCATGGTAACAAAACGGTACCTTCTTTTTTTGACACACACACAGACACACACAGACACACACACAGACAGACACACACACAGACACACACACAGACACACACACAGACACACACACAGACACACACACACACACACACACACACACACACACACACACTATGCTGATAATGGGTGGAAGGCAGGGTTGCAGACCTGGCGAAGGCCGCGTCCATGTTTAATGCTTGCGGGCGGAGGCGCGCTTCCGCTCGGAACTGAGCCCCTACAGCCGCAATGAGAGCGGCTTTAGTAGGGGCTCGCCTACGCTTCCGCAAGCGCACGGAAGCGTAGGTCTTCAGGATATTTTAAATCTTCGCGCTTGCCGGTCACGTGAGCGGTTCGCCCAATGAGGGCGAACCAGCTCCGTGACGTCACTGCCCCCCCGACACGCCCCCGGACGGCGCGCTGTCTAAGGCCAGGGAAAGCACCGCTTCCCCTCAGCTTCAGCGCGCCTCCGCACGCCAGGAGTAACCATGGCCGAGGCCTAAGACATGCTAAGTGATCTTTTTATTTGCTATATGCAATACGGTGGAGGTTTCTTGTTGCCTTTTTCACCCTCCATAACATAAAAGTTGATGGTAAACCCTACAGTCTTGAAAATGCAAAGCCAGCAGCACTCCCAGCCTCACACCGATGAGACCCATTAAGGCTGAAACATGTCTGTGAATGGTTTCTCTGGCTTTGCGTCTGATTCCCATGCTGTGCTTTAAAGCTGTTAACAGCGAGCGTTGGCTTATATGGGCTCCATGTAACAATGGATTTTCAGACAAAAGGTGACACATTGTTTGCTCATTTGCATGTCATTTCCCAGAATCCCTTGCTGCAGTGGAAGCACTGTATGCTGGGGATAATGGTGACAGGCAGGGGGTGCAGACCTGTCTAAGACGTGTGAATGTGCTCACAAGGGATCTTTTTATTTCTCCATTTTATGCCCGTGGCCCAGAGCCAGCAAGAACATCATTACCATCGGACCTGGAGAAGAGAAATAGGACCTCTGCATGTGAAGAAAAGACCCCGCGTCACGCAGTGAGGTCATACAACATGGCGGAAGTAGAACCCATTCACTTCCAACAGGGCCGGTAACACACGGGGACAGGCAGCCGCGGCACGTGCTACTGAAAAGCACTCACCACTAACCCCTCTTCCGCAGGGCCGTGCACGCGAGGGACCCTGTATTTCGGCGCAGGAGGCCCGGACGCTTCGATAGGTAACGCTCTGCAGACAGATACAGGTTTGATTTAGGATTATAGCACGAGAAGTCTAATAAAGCGAAGACTGCGGCAGTTACACCCCGGCGAGGATTCGCAACCACGGAAACCTTCTTTTCTTACACGGCTACATGAGATAATGACGGGGCGTGTATACGGCATGTCCTATTTCTACACACACGTGAACAGCAAAGCCAGAGAGAGGTCCACATCAATGTTACACGTGCAAACAAAAACACCAGAATACAGCCGATCACAAGCCCGCCGTGGCGTGTCCCTCCCTAACGTGTCCCTCCTCAACAACTCTCAAAATCGACCGAATTATAAACCGTGGTATTTTATTCCCACAATCCCCTTCTCTTATCCTCCCCGCCCCGAGGGTAGTGACATCACCAGTTTCTTGGGCGGGGTTAGACTGCAGTGCCCATTCTCTGAGGCATCGGTGAGCCCCCCTGCCTGCTCTCCCCCTGTGTCGCCCCCCCCCTGCCTGCTCTCCCCGTGTCGCGCCCCCCTGCCTGCTCTCCACTTGTGTTGCGCCCCCCTGCCTGCTCTCCCCGTGTCGCCCCCCCCCTGCCTGCCCTCCCCCTGTGTCGCCCCCCCCCCCCGCCTGCTCTCCCCGTGTCGCCCCCCCCCTGCCTGCTCTCCCCGTGTCGCGCCCCCCTGCCTGCTCTCCACTTGTGTTGCGCCCCCCTGCCTGCTCTCCCCGTGTCGCCCCCCCCCTGCCTGCTCTCCCCCTGTGTCGCCCCCCCCCCCGCCTGCTCTCCCCGTGTCACCCCCCCTGCCTGCCCTCCCCCTGTGTCGCGCCCCCCCTGCTCTGAGGAATCACAAGGTTAAAAGAAATGAATATACATAAACTCGTTAATACCTTTTCCTCTTTGTTCCGATCACGTTTCCTCTCATTGTACGCAGGATGAACTGGAACATCTGACAGAGGAGAGAATACAGAATAATCTCTGATAAAGCCCATGCGTTGCCTGCAGTCCCACTAACCCAGGGGCGGGCAACTCCAGGCCTCGAGGGCCAACAACAGGTCAGGTTTTCAGGATACCCCTGCTTCAGCACAAGTGGTGCAGTCATCAACTGAGCCACCTGTATTGAAGCAGGGATATCCTGAAAACCTGACCTGTTGGTGGCCCTTCAGGACTGGAGTTGCCCGCCCCAGCACCAGCCCATATACCCTCCGCATCTCACTTTTGCCAGAAGCTTCTGCTGTTGGCTGTGTCTCCGTCTCAATGAGGCCGTCTCTTTCCAGAGAGCTTGGTTTTCTCTGTAAGAAGAGGAGATTTCGTCAGCGAGCAACAAAAAAGCTTCTATATTTCAAAGTAAAAAACCCAGCAGGTAGAAAGCCAGAGGTTTCGGGTGCCTGGGGACTCAAAACAGAGATTTCTTTACCTGATGGATCAATAAATCCTTTATTTATTTTTTTGCATTACTCCATGTCGTGCAGAGGAGACGAGAGGGGAGAGAGAGAGGGAGAGAGAGAGACAGACACAGAGAGAGGGAGAGAGAGAGGGAGAGACAGACACAGAGAGAGGGAGAGACAGAGACACAGAGAGAGGGAGAGAGGGAGAGACACAGAGAGAGGGAGAGAGACAGAGACACAGAGAGAGGGAGAGATAGAGAGAGAGACAGACAGAAAAGAGAGGGGGGAAAGAGAGAGAAAGAGAGAGACAAAGACACAGAGAGAGGGAGAGATAGAGAGAGAAAGACAGAAAAGAGAGAGGGGAGAGAGAGAGACACAGAGAGAGGGAGAGATGGAGAGAGACAGACAAGAGAGAGGGGGGAGAGAGAGACCGGAGAGAGAGAGAGACACAGAGAGAGGGAGAGAGACAGAGACACGGAGAGAGGGAGAGATAGAGACAGACAGAAAAGAGAGAGGGGGAGAAGAGAGAGAGCGAGAGCTCTCACAAAGTGATGAAATTAACAGCACAACCAGGGTTATTAAAAAAACTCCATCAATTAAACAAATCTCGATGTTTCGGTCCCCACTTGTGCTGAAGCAGAGATATCCTGAAGCCCTGACCTGTTGATGGCCCTAGAGGACTGGAGTTGGACGGCCCTGACTTAAACAGAGTGTTTACCCAGCACTGAGCTCATTTCCTCGTGTCTATGGATACAGAAAGTCCCACAGACCTCCTCATATTGTCTAACTTTGTGTCCATGTTATCCTGCTCCGCTCTCAGCTCCTGGACCTCTGCCAGAACTTTCTGCAGATCCTCTCCGGAAAGATTAGAGTCGTCCGTCTTCACCACCGTCACCTAGGAGAGAAGCAGCTTCAGCGAGGGTGTTACCGTCACTTGTAAAACACCGCCATACGTTTCCAGAGTGATCCATTTCCAAGCACGGAGAGGCCGGGCTTCCAGGACACAGCGCGGGTATTTAACCGCGCCTTCACATAAAAGAGACTTTCTGCTCTCTTTGTCTACTGAGGTGTTCACCGAAATTATTTCCAAGTTCCAAGAAACAAGTTACATTGTAATGTTCAAAACGGCAGATGTTCCTGGGCGAGCCCCGCTCCCAGGCACACAACCCCATAAAGGTAACGCGCAGAACCAAAAATCGGGGTATGGAAATGTTACCCGTTATACTCTCTGCACCAGGTTAGATTACTTGGTCCTGACTCGGCCCGTCATCACCCCAACCCCCCACTAAATAGAAAACAAATACTGTATATACACGATTACATATTTAGTATACACGCACAGGCACTCTCTTGTTTGCGTGCATACGACTGCTACGCGGGGATTCGGTCTGTTTATCCCAAACTCTGCCCATACCTTCCGCTTAATGTTCTCCAGTAATTCTGCTTCTCCCTTTTTAAAGCAGGGGTGCTGGAACTCAATAGCCGAGCCCCTCACAGTTCTAACGAGGCCGCTCTCCAAACTTATCACCTTCCTGAAGCCATCTGCACCGGAGGGGAAGAAAAAAAAACCAGAGTGAGCCTCCCATACAATGCAGTGTGCTGCTATGGTATGTAATGGGTATATCCAATGTGGAGGAGATTCTAGAAGCAAGATATGCAGGGGTGGGGACCCCGCATGGGACAGGTGTCATGCATGCCAGTTAGGATGCACAGAGGTACGTACACGTGTTGAGCTGCCGAATGAAGCTGGACATATTGTTGTGCTTGAAGTACTTGGGCAGAATCTCCTTTGCAAATCGCTGCTCATCCAGGATCCAGAAACTCTGCCCATTCTGGAAGAGAACGTAGCCAGGTGAGATCTGTGTGAAGTAGCAGACATTTGCATCCGTTCCCCAATAACCTGGGTGTAGGGGAGCGATTCCCCCGCATGTTACAGCATGCAACAGTCATACCATTACTCAAAAACAGCAAGCTTGACCCTACCTGTCTTTCTAACTATCGACCTGACTCCCTCCTGCCTTTTGCCTCTAAACTCCTTGAGCGTCTTGTGTTCTCTCGCTTGCTCCATTTTCTCAACACCTATTCTCTCCTAGACCCTCTACAATCTGGCTTCCGCACTGCTCACTCCACTGAAACACCCCTCACTAAAATAACTGATGACCTCCATGCTGCCAAAGACAGAGGTCATTACACTCTGCTCATATTACTCGACCTCTCTGCAGCATTTGACACTGTGGACCACCCTCTTCTCCTTCATATTCTCCATACTCTTGGTATTCGGAACAAAGCTCTATCCTGGATCTCATCCTACCTCTCCCATCGTACTTTCAGTGTCTCTTCTGCTAACACCTCCTCCTCTATTGATCTCTCTGTGGGGGTACCCCAGGGCTCTGTCCTGGGACCTCTTCTCTTTTCTCTGTACACACTCTCTCTACGTGACCTAATAACATCTTTTGGGTTTAAATATCACCTCTATGCTGACGACACACAAATGTACTTTTCAACACCTGACCTTACACCTGCTGTACAAACCAAAGTTTCTGAATGTCTCTCTGCTATATCATCCTGGATGGCCCTCCGCGCCTTAAACTCAACATGGCTAAAACAGAGCTCCTCATACTTCCTCCCAAACCTGGCCCTACTACCTCCTTCCACATTACTGTTGGAACTACGATCATTCACCCAGTAGCCCAAGCACGCTGCCTAGGGGTCACACTCGACTCCTCTCTTACATTCGCCCCTCACATTCAAAACATATCTAAAACTTGTCGCTTTTTCCTCCGCAATATAACAAAGATACGCCCTTTCCTCTGTTGCTCGACTGCTAAAACTCCGACTCAGGCCCTCATTCTCTCCCGTCTCGATTACTGTAACCTCCTGCTGTCCGGCCTTCCTGCTTCTCACCTGTCTCCCCTACAATCTATCCTAAATGCTGCTGCCAGAATCACTCTACTCTTTCCTAGATCTGTCTCAGCATCTCCCCTCATGAAATCCCTCTCCTGGCTTACGATCAAATCCTGCATCTCACACTCCATACTTCTCCTCACTTTTAAAGCTTTACACTCTTCTGCTCCTCCTTACATCTCAGCCCTAATTTCTCGCTATGCACCATCCCGACTCTTGCGTTCTGCTCAAGGATGTCTTCTTTCTACCCCCTTTGTATCTAAAGCCCTCTCCCGCCTTAAACCCTTTTCACTGACTGCCCCACACCTCTGGAATGCCCTTCCCCTCAGTACCCGACTAGCACCCTCTCTATCCACCTTTAAGACCCACTTGCTTAAAGAAGCATATGAATAGCACTGTGGCTCTTCTGAACACATGATCCATAAAGCTTGGCCCCCTGCAGACGCACTTACCAGAACTCCCTCCTACTGTCTCTGTACGTTCTCCCTACCTACCAATTAGACTGTAAGCTCCTCGGGGCAGGGACTCCTCTTCCTTAATGTTACTTTAATGTCTAAAGCACTTATTCCCATGATCTGTTATTTATTATTATCTGTTATTTATTTGATTACCACATGTATTACTACTGTGAAGCGCTATGTACATTAATGGCGCTATATAAATAAAGACATACAATACAATACAGTGTAACAAGGCTCAGATTGTGCTTTGTTCCGCAGCTTGGTATATGGGGAGTTACATAGTACACGTATTATAATGCGATCAAATTCGGTCTCTCTGAGCGGCAAAAACGGGCCAGAACACAACTTGTTAAAAAAAGACATTTTGCCGTCTGGCTTTAAATCGTTATTATTATATGTTTAAGAAATAAAATAAGAGATATTGTGATTAGCAGCGCCCTGTGTGAGATTCCTGAGGAGACGCTGACGCATGGATAACATGACAACACCTTCTGCCCATGTCCCCTACAGCAGAACCAGGTCATAACTGGGCCCGCCACAGTACACAGAACACGTGACTTTGTATAAGAAGCAAAAGCTGACAGGCTGTATACACAGACACACACACACACACACACACACACACACACACACACACACACACACACACACCAACTGTAAATATTACTGTATATTAATTTGCATGTCTTAGGCAGGTCTGCAACCCTGTCTTTCACCATTATCACACAGCACTTCCACTGCAGCAAGGGATTCTGGGAAATGACATGCAAATGAGCACACAGTGCCACCTTTTATCTGAAGCTCACATTACATGAACAACCCTTAGGCTGGGGCCATAAAGGGAGGGAGCAGTGCTGAGGCGCGCTGACGCTGGGGCTCGCCTGCTGAAGCTGTGCGATTTCATGCACATGCAGGCGAGCCAGCGGCCGCGATCGGGAGGCGGGGGGAGGTGGGGCAGTGACGTCGCTGGGCCAATCGCCCGCGACGCACTGACGTCAACGACGTTGACGCTGCTTCGCGCTGATTGGATGTTTTCAGCCGACAGCGCGCTGAAAAACAGCTTGGCTGTCGGCTGAAAAATCCAACTCGTCAGCACGCCTGCGGACGCTCGCGTGAGCCCCCTCTAAAGACATCCTCATTGAGGATGCAGGTGCTCAGCGCGGAACGTCCGCACGGCTCAGCGCGGCCTGTCCTTCTATGGACGCAGCCTTAGCCAATGCATGCTGCTTTAGACACAGCTTTTAAGCAAGGGCTTGGGAGATGCAAAGCCAGTAAACCCACTCACAGACATCCCTTGCTGCAGTGGAAGTGCCGGGTGCTGGGCGATAATGGGGAAAGACAGGGTTGCAGACCTGCCTAAGACATGCAAATGAATATACAGGAATATTTACAGTTGCTTTATGCTTTACTGTGGAGGGTTTTTGTCACTTTTTTTACCCACCATAACCTTAATACTGTAAGTGTGGACACACACACACACACACACCAATAGTGCAGATCAGGGCACTATGACACAGCTCATTAACTTCTGCAGGATTGTTCATGCAACGCTGCCCCGATCAGCACTATCGGAGTTTAATGAATTACCCCGTGCTAGCGCCTTTTCTCTGACCTGCCCGCTATAGATCTGTGAGATCACTTGTTGATCTGACGGATTAGTGGGCTGTGTATTGGTAATTAATCATTCTAACATACTATTTATCTGGCGCACGAGATCCCCCATTCACAGAAAATGGATTATAGGTTACATTATTAGATCAACAAGTATACCCGATTAGCATGATTATGGAAGGTTCAGGATGTTTATTGGCTATTGATCAGCTGATTGGGAATGTCTGTGAAGCGTTAGCTGGCGTTTATTAGTTATAATCCCTAATAGTAGGTTTGTTGAGATTAGATGACCCAGTCTGAATATTAGGCATTGATCTGATTGGAGATATTATGTAGGCTTTTGTTAGATTATCAATGAATGATTATTTGATTGGAGATGTATTACAAAGCTCAGATTACATTAGTTATGAAGCAGATTAGCTGATATATTATTCGAGACCCTAGTTAGATAAGTAATTATTGATAATTTTATATATGATGTTCTGGGCAATTATTATTTACAGATGACAGGAAGTGTTACACAAAGCCCTGGTTAGATTATCAGTTATTGATCAGATAGCAGGGGGTGTTACATAAAGCCTGGTTACATTATCAGTTATTGATCAGATAGCAGGGGGTGTTACATTATCAGTTACTGATCAGATAGCAGGGGGAGTTACATAAAGCCTGGTTACATTATCAGTTATTGATTAGATAGCAGGGGGTGTTACATTATCAGTTATTGATCAGATAGCAGGGGGTGTTACATAAAGCCTGGTTACATTATCAGTTATTGATTAGATAGCAGGGGGTGTTACATTATCAGTTATTGATCAGATAGCAGGGGGAGTTACATAAAGCCTGGTTACATTATCAGTTATTGATCAGATAGCAGGGGGAGTTACATAAAGCCTGGTTACATTATCAGTTATTGATCAGATAGCAGGGGGTGTTACATTATCAGTTATTGATCAGATAGCAGGGGGTGTTAAAGTTTAAATATTATTGAAGTTACCAAATTCCATCCGATGACGTCATCATTGCTGGAATCTTCCACCAGGACCCAGAGTTTGGTGAGAAAGGTGGGGGCAGGGGGGTGGGAGGAAGGCTCCTTCATCCTCACACCTGGGGCTCCACTACCCGGACACGGAACTCCAGGCCACGCCCAGCGGGAGGAGCCCGGCAATGATTGGTCGAGCGGAGGAGATAAAGTTGCGGTCCCACCCCCCGGTGATAGATTGTATCCGGGGAGTGTCTGGGCGGAGAAGGGGAGACCGGAGAGAGAGGGGAGGAGACCGGAGAGAGAGAGAGGGGAGGAGACCGGAGAGAGGGGAGGAGACCGGAGAGGGAGGGGAGAGGACCGGAGAGAGAGAGGGGAGAGGACCGGAGAGAGAGAGGGGGGAAGGAGACCGGAGAGAGAGAGAGAGGGGAGATGGTGAAAGGAACGGAGAGAGAGGGGAGAGGACCGGAGAGAGAGAGGGGAGAGGACCGGGGAGAGAGAGGGGGGAAGGAGACCGGAGGGAGAGAGGAGGGAAGGAGACCGGAGGGAGAGAGGGGGGAGGAGACCGAAAAGAGAGAGGGGGGGAGGAGACCGAAAAGAGAGAGGGGGGGAGGAGACCGAAAAGAGAGAGGGGGGGAGGAGACCGGAGAGAGAGAGGGGGGGAGGAGACCGGAGAGAGAGAGGGGGGGAGGAGACCGGAGAGAGAGAGGGGGGGAGGAGACCGGAGAGAGAGAGGGGGGGAGGAGACCGGAGAGAGAGAAGGGAGAGGACCGGAGAGAGAGAGGGGAGAGGACCGGAGAGAGAGAGGGGAGAGGACCGGAGAGAGAGAGGGGAGAGGACCGGAGAGAGAGAGGGGAGAGGACCGGAGAGAGAGAGGGGAGAGGACCGGAGAGAGAGAGGGGAGAGGACCGGAGAGAGAGAGAGGGGAGAGGACCGGAGAGAGAGAGAGGGGAGAGGACCGGAGAGAGAGAGAGGGGAGAGGACCGGAGAGAGAGAGGGGAGAGGACCGGAGAGAGAGAGGGGAGAGGACCGGAGAGAGAGGGGAGAGGACCGGAGAGAGAGAGGGGAGAGGACCGGAGAGAGAGAGGGGAGAGAGAGAGGGGAGAGGGGGGAAGGAGACCGAAGAGAGAGGGGAGAGGACCGGAGAGAGAGAGAGGGGGGAAGGAGACCGGAGGGAGAGAGGGGGAAGGAGACCGGAGGGAGAGAGAGGGGGAAGGAGACCGGAGGGAGAGAGAGGGGGAAGGAGACCGGAGGGAGAGAGAGGGGGAAGGAGACCGGAGGGAGAGAGAGGGGGAAGGAGACCGGAGGGAGAGAGAGGGGGAAGGAGACCGGAGGGAGAGAGAGGGGGAAGGAGACCGGAGGGAGAGAGAGGGGGAAGGAGACCGGAGGGAGAGAGGGGGGGAGGAGACCGGAGAGAGAGAGGGGGGGAGGAGACCGGAGAGAGAGAGGGGGGAGGAGAGAGGGGGGGGAGACCGGAGGGAGAGAGAGGGGGGGAGGAGACCGGAGGGAGAGAGAGGGGGGGGAGACCGGAGGGAGAGAGAGGGGGGGAGGAGACCGGAGGGAGAGAGAGGGGGGGAGGAGACCGGAGAGAGAGGGAGAGAGAGAGGGGAGGAGACCGGAGAGAGAGAAGGGGGGGAGGAGACCGGAGAGAAAGAAGGGGAGGAGAGGGAGGGGGGTAGGAGACCGGAGAGAGAGAGGGGGGGAGGAGACCGGAGGGGGAGAGGGGGGAGGAGAACGGAGGGGGAGAGGGGGGAGGAGACCGGAGGGGGAGAGGGGGGAGGAGAACGGAGGGGGAGAGGGGGGAGGAGACCAGAGGGGGGGAGGAGACCAGAGGGGGGGAGGAGACCGGAGGGGGAGAGGGGGGGAGGAGACCGGAGGGGGAGAGGGGTGGAGGAGACCGGAGGGGGAGAGGGGTGGAGGAGACCAGAGGGGGGGAGGAGACCGGAGGGGGGGAGGTGACCGGAGAGGGGGAGGAGACCGGAGGGGGAGAGGGGGGGAGGAGACCGGAGGGGGAGAGGGGGGGAGGAGACCGGAGGGGGAGAGGGGGGGAGGAGACCAGAGGGGGGGAGGAGACCAGAGGGGGGGAGGAGACCGGAGAGGGGGAGGAGACCGGAGGGGGAGAGGGGGGGAGGAGACCGGAGGGGGGGAGGAGACCGGAGGGGGGGAGGAGACCGGAGGGGGAGAGGGGGGGAGGAGACCGGAGGGGGAGAGGGGTGGAGGAGACCGGAGGGGGAGAGGGGTGGAGGAGACCAGAGGGGGGGAGGAGACCGGAGGGGGGGAGGTGACCGGAGAGGGGGAGGAGACCGGAGGGGGAGAGGGGGGGAGGAGACCGGAGGGGGAGAGGGGGGGAGGAGACCGGAGGGGGAGAGGGGGGGAGGAGACCAGAGGGGGGGAGGAGACCGGAGAGGGGGAGGAGACCGGAGGGGGAGAGGGGGGGAGGAGACCGGAGGGGGGGAGGAGACCGGAGGGGGGGAGGAGACCGGAGGGAGGGAGGAGACCGGAAGGGGGGAGGAGACCGGAAGGGGGGAGGAGACCGGAGGGGGGGAGGAGACCGGAGGGGGGGAGGAGACCAGAGGGGGGGAGGAGACCAGAGGGGGGGAGGAGACCAGAGGGGGGGAGGAGACCAGAGGGGGGGAGGAGACCAGAGGGGGAGGAGACCGGAGAGAGAGAGGGGGGGAGGGGGAGAGAGAGGGTGGGAGGGGGAGAGAGAGGGGGGGAGGAGACCGGAGAGAAAGAGGGGGGGAGGGAGAGGGGAGGAGGAGACCGGAGAGAAAGGGGGGGAGGAGACCGGAGGGAGAGAGGGAGGGGAGGAGACCGGAGAGAGAGGGGGGGAGGAGACCGGAGAGAGAGGGGGGGAGGAGACCGGAGGGGGAGGAGACCGGAGGGAGAGGGGGGGAGACCGGAGGGAGAGGGGGGGGAGGAGACCGGAGGGAGAGACAGGGGGGGAGACCGGAGAGGGGGAGAAAGGGGGCAAGAGGGGGGGAGGGGGGGGGAGAGGGGGAGGAGGGAGGGGGGGGGAGAGGGGGAGGAGGGAGGGGGGAGGGAGAGAGGGGGGAAGGAGGGAGGGGGGGAGGGAGAGAGAGAGGGGGGAAGGAGGGAGGGGGGGAGGGAGAGAGAGAGGGGGGAAGGAGGGAGGGGGGGAGGGAGAGAGAGAGGGGGGAAGGAGAGAGAGAGGGGGGAAGGAGAGAGAGAGGGGAGAGGACCGGAGAGAGAGGGGAGAGGACCGGAGAGAGAGAGGGGAGAGGACCGGAGAGAGAGAGGGGAGAGAGAGAGGGGAGAGGGGGGAAGGAGACCGAAGAGAGAGGGGAGAGGACCGGAGAGAGAGAGGGGGGAAGGAGACCGGAGGGAGAGAGGGGGAAGGAGACCGGAGGGAGAGAGAGGGGGAAGGAGACCGGAGGGAGAGAGAGGGGGAAGGAGACCGGAGGGAGAGAGGTGGGGAGGAGACCGGAGAGAGAGAGGGGGGGAGGAGACCGGAGAGAGAGAGGGGGGAGGAGAGAGGGGGGGGAGACCGGAGGGAGAGAGAGGGGGGGAGGAGACCGGAGGGAGAGAGAGGGGGGAGGAGAGAGGGGGGGGAGACCGGAGGGAGAGAGAGGGGGGGAGGAGACCGGAGGGAGAGAGAGGGGGGGAGGAGACCGGAGAGAGAGGGAGAGGGAGAGAGAGAGGGGAGGAGACCGGAGAGAGAGAAGGGGGGGAGGAGACCGGAGAGAAAGAAGGGGAGGAGAGGGAGGGGGGTAGGAGACCGGAGAGAGAGAGGGGGGGAGGAGAGAGGGGGGGAGGAGACCGGAGGGGGAGAGGGGGGAGGAGAACGGAGGGGGAGAGGGGGGAGGAGACCAGAGGGGGGGAGGAGACCAGAGGGGGGGAGGAGACCGGAGGGGGAGAGGGGGGGAGGAGACCGGAGGGGGAGAGGGGTGGAGGAGACCGGAGGGGGAGAGGGGTGGAGGAGACCAGAGGGGGGGAGGAGACCGGAGGGGGGGAGGTGACCGGAGAGGGGGAGGAGACCGGAGGGGGAGAGGGGGGGAGGAGACCGGAGGGGGAGAGGGGGGGAGGAGACCGGAGGGGGAGAGGGGGGGAGGAGACCAGAGGGGGGGAGGAGACCGGAGAGGGGGAGGAGACCGGAGGGGGAGAGGGGGGAGGAGACCGGAGGGGGGGAAAAGACCGGAGGGAGGGAGGAGACCGGAAGGGGGGAGGAGACCAGAGGGGGGGAGGAGACCGGAGGGGGGGAGGAGACCAGAGGGGGGGAGGAGACCAGAGGGGGGGAGGAGACCAGAGGGGGAGGAGACCAGAGGGGGAGGAGACCGGAGAGAGAGAGGGGGGGAGGGGGAGAGAGAGGGTGGGAGGGGGAGAGAGAGGGGGGGAGGAGACCGGAGAGAAAGAGGGGGGGAGGGAGAGGGGAGGAGGAGACCGGAGAGAAAGGGGGGGAGGAGACCGGAGGGAGAGAGGGAGGGGAGGAGACCGGAGAGAGAGGGGGGGAGGAGACCGGAGAGAGAGGGGGGGAGGAGACCGGAGGGGGAGGAGACCGGAGGGAGAGGGGGGGAGACCGGAGGGAGAGGGGGGGGAGGAGACCGGAGGAAGAGACAGGGGGGGAGACCGGAGAGGGGGAGAAAGGGGGCAAGAGGGGGGGAGAGGGGGAGGAGGGAGGGGGGAGGGAGAGAGAGGGGGGAAGGAGGGAGGGGGGGAGGGAGAGAGAGAGGGGGGAAGGAGGGAGGGGGGAGGGAGAGAGAGAGGGGGGAAGGAGGGAGGGGGGGAGGGAGAGAGAGAGGGGGGAAGGAGAGAGAGAGGGGGGAAGGAGAGAGAGAGGGGAGAGGACCGGAGAGAGAGGGGAGAGGACCGGAGAGAGAGAGGGGAGAGGACCGGAGAGAGAGAGGGGAGAGAGAGAGGGGAGAGGGGGGAAGGAGACCGAAGAGAGAGGGGAGAGGACCGGAGAGAGAGAGGGGGGAAGGAGACCCGAGGGAGAGAGGGGGAAGGAGACCGGAGGGAGAGAGAGGGGGAAGGAGACCGGAGGGAGAGAGAGGGGGAAGGAGACCGGAGGGAGAGAGGGGGGGAGGAGACCGGAGAGAGAGAGGGGGGGAGGAGACCGGAGAGAGAGAGGGGGGAGGAGAGAGGGGGGGGAGACCGGAGGGAGAGAGAGGGGGGGAGGAGACCGGAGGGAGAGAGAGGGGGGAGGAGAGAGGGGGGGGAGACCGGAGGGAGAGAGAGGGGGGGAGGAGACCGGAGGGAGAGAGAGGGGGGGAGGAGACCGGAGAGAGAGGGAGAGGGAGAGAGAGAGGGGAGGAGACCGGAGAGAGAGAAGGGGGGGAGGAGACCGGAGAGAAAGAAGGGGAGGAGAGGGAGGGGGGTAGGAGACCGGAGAGAGAGAGGGGGGGAGGAGAGAGGGGGGGAGGAGACCGGAGGGGGAGAGGGGGGAGGAGAACGGAGGGGGAGAGGGGGGAGGAGACCAGAGGGGGGGAGGAGACCGGAGGGGGAGAAGGGGGGAGGAGACCGGAGGGGGAGAGGGGTGGAGGAGACCGGAGGGGGAGAGGGGTGGAGGAGACCAGAGGGGGGGAGGAGACCGGAGGGGGAGAGGGGTGGAGGAGACCAGAGGGGGGGAGGAGACCGGAGGGGGGGAGGTGACCGGAGAGGGGGAGGAGACCGGAGGGGGAGAGGGGGGGAGGAGACCGGAGAGGGGGAGGAGACCGGAGGGGGAGAGGGGGGGAGGAGACCGGAGGGGGGGAGGAGACCGGAGGGGGGAGGAGAACGGAGGGGGGGAGGAGACCGGAAGGGGGGAGGAGACCGGAGGGGGGGAGGAGACCGGAGGGGGGGAGGAGACCAGAGGGGGGGAGGAGACCAGAGGGGGGGAGGAGACCAGAGGGGGGGAGGAGACCAGAGGGGGAGGAGACCGGAGAGAGAGAGGGGGGGAGGGGGAGAGAGAGGGTGGGGGGGAGAGAGAGGGGGGGAGGGGGAGAGAGAGGGTGGGGGGGAGAGAGAGGGGGGGAGGAGACCGGAGAGAAAGAGGGGGGGAGGGAGAGGGGAGGAGGAGACCGGAGAGAAAGGGGGGGAGGAGACCGGAGGGAGAGAGGGAGGGGAGGAGACCGGAGAGAGAGGGGGGGAGGAGACCGGAGAGAGAGGGGGGGAGGAGACCGGAGGGGGAGGAGACCGGAGGGAGAGGGGGGGAGACCGGAGGGAGAGGGGGGGGAGGAGACCGGAGGGAGAGACAGGGGGGGAGACCGGAGAGGGGGAGAAAGGGGGCAAGAGGGGGGGAGAGGGGGAGGGGGGAGGGAGAGAGAGGGGGGAAGGAGGGAGGGGGGGAGGGAGAGAGAGAGGGGGGAAGGAGGGAGGGGGGGAGGGAGAGAGAGAGGGGGGAAGGAGAGAGAGAGGGGGGGAAGGAGAGAGAGAGGGGAAGGAGGGGGGAGGAGGGAGAGGGGGAGGGAGAGAGAGGGGGAAAGAGAGGGGGGGGAGGGAGGGGAAAGAGAGGGGGGAGGGAGGGGGAAAGAGAGGGGGGCGGGAGGGGGGAGAGAGAGGGAGGGGGGGGAGAAAGAGGGGGGAGGGAGAGTGGACGAGACCGGGGAGAGACGGGGGTGACCGGGACATGCCAGTGCAATGCCAATGCCAAGAGCAGATTCCAAACCCCTCATATACCCCGAGGAGCGGGTTCCGGCATCGGATAATGCCAAGCGGTGTCCCTGTCACAGGGAGACTGAGAGCCCGCTATTTCCCCTCCCAGAATCCTCTGTGTCACATCCTCTCTGCGTATTGGTTCTCCCTCCCACGTGAGAGCAGTGACATCAGACTGCAATGCAAGCGTCATTAAATTCCGTCAGCATATTGTTCTATCCAGGAGCAGGGGCTTGTAGAGGAACTATTCCCCTGTATTCCTAGAAAGTTACAGGGAACCCGGGGGTGGGAGGCCTGCAAGGAAACCATTCTGCAGAAGGGGGGGATTGATTGATACTCACTCTCCCTCATCAGCTTTATTGGCATGAGAAAAGAACATTTCAGTATTGCCAAAGTGTGAATAACGGGGTAGGGTATAATGATTACACAGTACATGTATAACGGGGTAGGTATAATGATTACACAGTACATGTATAACGGGGTAGGGTATAATGATTACACAGTACATGTATAACGGGGGGTAGGTATAATGATTACACGGTACATGAATAACGGGGTAGGGTATAATGATTACACAGTACATGTATAATGGGGGTAGGGTATAATGATTACACAGTACATGTATAACGGGGGTAGGGTATAATGATTACACAGTACATGTATAACGGGGTAGGTATAATGATTACACAGTACATGTATAACGGGGTAGGGTATAATGATTACACGGTACATGAATAACGGGGGTAGGGTATAATGATTACACGGTACATGAATAACGGGGTAGGTATAATGATTACACAGTACATGTATAACAGGGGGTAGGGTATAATGATTACACAGTACATGTATAACAGGGGGTAGGGTATAATGATTACACGGTACATGTATAACAGGGGTAGGTATAATGATTACACGGTACATGAATAACGGGGTAGGGTATAATGATTACACAGTACATGTATAACAGGTGGTAGGTATAATGATTGCACAGTACATGAATAACGGGGGTAGGTATAATGATTACACGGTACATGTATAACGGGGTAGGTATAATGATTACACAGTACATGTATAACAGGGGGTAGGGTATAATGATTACACGGTACATGAATAACGGGGTAGGTATAATGATTACACAGTACATGTATAACGGGGTAGGGTATAATGATTGCACAGTACATGAATAACGGGGTAGGGTATAATGATTACACGGTACATGAATAACAGGGGGTAGAGTACAATGATTGCACAGTACATGTATAACGGGGTAGGGTTATAACGATTGCACAGTACATGTATAACGGGGTAGGGTATAATGATTACACAGTACATTAATAACGGGGGGTAGGTATAATGATTACACAGTACATGAATAACGGGGTAGGGTATAATGATTACACAGTACATGAATAACGGGGTCGGTATAATGATTGCACGGTACATGAATAACAGGGGTGGGTATAATGATTACACAGTACATGAATAACAGGTGGTAGGTATAATGATTACACAGTACATGTATAACGGGGGGTAGGGTATAATGATTGCACGGTACATGAATAATAGGGGTGGGTATAATGATTACACAGTACATGTATAACGGGGGGTAGGGTATAATGATTGCACAGTACATGGGTAACGGGGTAGGGTATAATGATTGCACGGTACAGGTATAACAGGTGGTAGGGTATAATGATTACACAGTACATGAATAACGGGGTAGGCATAATGATTACACAGTACATGAATAACGGGGTAGGTATAATGATTAGTAATAAGGGAGGGGGGGGGAGAGGTGGAGTAACCCCGCTCAGCCACTAGGATATGAGAGTAAGGACTGGAGAGGGTGCTATCAGGGATAAAGATATGTACTGAGAAACAAGGAAAGGATCCCACAAGATGCACTCACTGGGGGTAGAGCTCAAAATAAATAAATTTTATTAATGATAACAAGAAAAAAACAATCTAATTAAAACCTGATATCCTGGCGCATGTTTAGGCACAGCGGAGTGTGGAATGCTTGATATAAGTCTATGCCTGGGTATTAACACTGTATGAGTGATCCAGGATAAGGACTAGTAGCTATGTTCATATATAATTATCCCTGATTATGCTGCAGTCATGATGTTGCTAAGCAGGTAATAACAAATGTTTGCTCAAAAAACGACTTTTGTTCTGCTGCATGTGGGTATGAAGGGGTTAACCAATTGTCCCACTTTGTCATGGATGTTAAGCAAGCTGTAGTGATCGCTTAGGCAGCTTTCTGGAGTCAGAGGCAATGATTCATTTGCTCCCCATAGCTCAGAGTGTGTATCAAAAAGTGCCAGGAGGTAAACAGTTAACCTACTTGGCCAAAGATACCAGACAGGCAGTAATGATCGTGTGTGTGTAGCAGCTTGCTGGAGTCAGACGCTGCGAGTGATTCTGCCACACACTGCAGAGTGTATGGCAGGGGAGTGCCTGAATCGCCGAGTGCAGGGATTTATAGTGAGATGAACAGGAAAGCAATCCTAGCTAGTGGGATCCACAACTGGCCCACATCTTTTTTAGCTAATTGTACTCCACTCTGTGAACCGTACTGACCACACTACTAGCTAGTGGGTCGCGCTGATGACGTCACACAGGACGTCTCACCCGACACGTGTTTCGTTCCTGACTGGAACTTCTTCGGGGGTGGGCGGGTCTATGCTCCCTGCAGCCTTTTATGTACTCTGGTTGTCATGGTAACCCAGTAGCATCATCATGATAGAGTATGTAATGACAAGCAAAGGGGAAAAGGTGTTCTAGGCAGGGAAACAAGGTTAAAAAACGGGTCCTATTAACCCACGAAAACAGGTTAAAAAAACATACAAGTTGAAAGCTCATGAAGAGATACTGTCAGAGGCAAATTAATAAGCACATAAGTTGTAATTGAGTGTCTTTGAGTGTGTTGAATGGTAGACTGTATTCAATAAAACAATCTCACAGGGGAGATTGTGTGGCAGGCTCTTATTTCAACAGGAAGGAGGGGGGTGAGGGGGGGAAGGGGGGGGGGAAAAGAAGGGGGGGGGGAAGGGGGGAAGAGAGGGGGGGGGGAAGGATAGAGGGCTACAGAAAGGGGGTGTATACAAAACCCTCATTCAAACCCCAGGAGATAGGGTCCCCAAGGTGTATATCCACCTAGACTCTTTTCTCAGTAGAGCATTGTCTAGATCCCCCTTACGTATCCCCAATTTCACAAGGTCAATCCCCTGGAAAGATAGATTGGAGACATCCCCCCCATGGGCAGAATTAACATGTCTGGCAACGGGTACGTCCTTTTTAGTGTTAACGGTGCTAATGTGTTCCAGAATCCTTCGTCTAAATTCACGTGATGTCTTCCCAACATATTTTGTACCGCATTTGCATGTTATCAGATATATAACTCCCTCTGTTTTACAGTTAATGAAATTTCGCATACCGTATTGTTTATTACTATGCGAGCCATTAAACTGTTTTGAGGTATGTATATATTTACATGCCTTGCATGCACCACACTTGAAGGTCCCAGTTATCCTGCTGCTGTCTAGCCATGTTGTGTTGTCATGGCCTTGATAGTGGCTGTGTACCAGACAGTCCGCAAGATTGCGTGGGCGTCTATATGTAATAGACGCCTGGGGGTTTAGAACCTTTCTAAGGTCGTTATCCGCCAGAAGGATGTGCCAATGTTTGTTCATGGAGTCTCGAATCTCTCTCCATTGTTTGTTGTAGGTGCCTATCACCCTGATGGGTTGGGTGCCCTCATGTTCTGCTTTCTTGGCATACAGTAGTGTTCCTCTATCTGTGCGTTTTGCCCGTTTATATGCTTTGTTAACACAGGATCGACTGTACCCCCTGTCGAGAAACTTATTTTTCATTTTTAAAGATTGGATCTCAAAGTCTTTAAGCGTCGAGCAATTCCTCCTGACCCGTAGGAATTGGCCCGTTGGTATCCCTTGTATCAAGGGTCGTGGGTGATGGCTTGATGCCAACAGAATGTTATTGGTTGCCGTAGTCTTCGTGTGTACCGTGGTGTGGAGCAGACCCAGAGCATCCTTGTAGATGTCAAGGTCTAGGAAGGTAATACACTCTTGACTCAAGTTGTACGTAAGTCTAAGGTTATGCGTGTTCTGATTCAACTTCTCTACAAATGACAGGAAAATTTCTCTTGTTCCGCTCCACACCACGAGCACATCATCGATGTAGCGTGACCAGAGCTCTATATGCTGTGTGAACTCCGACATGGTATCGGTGTGAACACACTACTTTCTTCCACCACCCCCAGGTATAAGTTGGCATACGTGGGGGCACAGGTTGTGCCCATCGCCGTACCCTGGAGTTGGTGGTAATATTTGTTCTTAAAGAGAAAGTAGTTGTGTGTCAATACATATTGCAAAAGTTCAATCACGAAAGCATTATGGTCCCTATGTTCAGCGCTTCTTGTTTTAAGGAATGATTCCACTGCTCTGAGACCCACCGAATGCTTTATACTGGTGTAAAGTGATTCAACGTCTAGGGACACCAAAAAGGTATGTGGTGTCACCTGGACGCCGTCAATTTTTTTGAGGATGTCGGTCGTGTCTTTTGTATGTGATGGGAGGGTAACCACAAAAGGTCTTAGGACTACATCAAGATAAGTGCTTGCATGCTCGCTGAGAGAATCAATGCCCGATACTATTGGTCTTCCCGGAGGATTCTTGGGATCCTTGTGTAGTTTGGGTAGTGTGTAAAAGGTAGCTATTTTAGGTTTGTTTACCAAAATATAGTTGAACTCTTGTTCAGTAATCACTTTCTTAGTGAGGCCTGTTCTCAAAATTGACTGTAGTTCTTGGTGAAAAGACCTGGTGGGATCTTCATGAAGGATTTTATAGCATGTTCTATCACTTAAGAGTTTTATGTTTTCACGGATATATTTCTTTTCGTCCATCAACACAATATTTCCTCCCTTGTCAGAGGGTTTCATGATTACCTCCCTAAGGTCACTCAGTTCCTGTAGAGCGATTTTCTCCCCTGAAGTCATGTTATCTGTCCCTCCCCTAGGTGTTATTTGTTCGAGGTCATTGACAACCAGTTTGATAAACATATCCACGTTCGTGTTGGAACCTATGTAAGGTGTGAAATGGCTTTTGGGCCTCAGTGATGTAAAGGGACCCTCGCCTGGTTCTCTATTGCCCTCAATCTCTAGAGCTACAAGGTTCCTATAAGCTTCAAGGTCTAGTTCGTCAGCAACTGCGAGAAAGTCAGGGGGTATGGTAGATTGTTCCCTTTTCTTAAATAATTTATGTAGGGCTAATTTTCTACCAAAGAGGTGGATGTCTTTGACCCAATTAAAGAGGTTGAGGTTGCTGGAGGGGGTGAAGGAGAGTCCTTTTTTGAGGACTGATTCCTGTGTGGGTGTGAGTGTGGTGGATGAGAGATTAACTATCTGTGGTTCGTTCAGTATCTCCTCCTCCTCCTCCCTCTGCTTCTCCCTCTGTATCCCCAAACCTCTCGGTCTCTTAGTCTGTCCGTGTCCTCTCCTAGTCTTGCGTCTCGCCCTCTGTTCCCACCTCCCTGGGTAGCTCGGGGAACCTCTAAAAAAGTCCCATCTGCTGCGGTTCGTGCTGTGTCTAGGGGTGTGGGTTCCTCATTCTCTGAGTTTTCCCACTCCGTGGAGCTATCGTGGTGATCTTTAGTTTTATATTTTTTTGGAATTTTATATATCTTGCCTGTTTTATAATCGTCAGTATCTCTCAAGAGTTTCATGTGTTTCCTTGTTTTTATATCTTTAGTAAATTTCTCAATGTTTTTTTTTGAGTTTGTTCTCCAGATCTTTATAGTCTGGGTTATTTTCCCAAACATTGGTATTTTTGAGTTCAGTGTTCAGGTCAATAGTAGCCTGTTCCAGTCTTTTTGTCTCATAGTCTATAAGTAATACCATAAGTTCCTTTGAGCAATTTGACAGAGTATTCTCCCATTTATTTTGAAAGGTTTCGTCATCTATTCTAAATGATGGAACAAATTAATGCGTAAGCCTCTAGGTATTAATTCTTTAGTAATATAGTTTCTTAGGCTTAATGTTTCCCATACTAGACGCGTTTCTTTTTTTATAACACCTTTCAAGGTTGTTAAAAAATGTCTTGATGTCCACTGGGGGGGGTCGTTAAACCTTGCGCAATTTCCTCTGAAAACAGTTGTTCTGCCTCCAGGAAGCGCTCCCTGAATTCTATTTTGGACGTAAGGAAACCTGTCATTCTGGGATTGGCGGGCTGGGGTTGAGGAAAGAACCAAAAGTTCAAAATATGTAGTAATAAGGGAGGGGGGGGAGAGGTGGAGTAACCCCGCTCAGCCACTAGGATATGAGAGTAAGGACTGGAGAGGGTGCTATCAGGGATAAAGATATGTACTGAGAACAAGGAAAGGATCCCACAAGATGCACTCACTGGGGGCAGAGCTCAAAATAAATAAATTTTATTAATGATAACAAGAAAAAAACAATCTAATTAAAACCTGATATCCTGGCGCATGTTTAGGCACAGCGGAGTGTGGAATGCTTGATATAAGTCTATGCCTGGGTATTAACACTGTATGAGTGATCCAGGATAAGGACTAGTAGCTATGTTCATATATAATTATCCCTGATTATGCTGCAGTCATGATGTTGCTAAGCAGGTAATAACAAATGTTTGCTCAAAAAACGACTTTTGTTCTGCTGCATGTGGGTATGAAGGGGTTAACCAATTGTCCCACTTTGTCATGGATGTTAAGCAAGCTGTAGTGATCGCTTAGGCAGCTTTCTGGAGTCAGAGGCAATGATTCATTTGCTCCCCATAGCTCAGAGTGTGTATCAAAAAGTGCCAGGAGGTAAACAGTTAACCTACTTGGCCAAAGATACCAGACAGGCAGTAATGATCGTGTGTGTGTAGCAGCTTGCTGGAGTCAGACGCTGCGAGTGATTCTGCCACACACTGCAGAGTGTATGGCAGGGGAGTGCCTGAATCGCCGAGTGCAGGGATTTATAGTGAGATGAACAGGAAAGCAATCCTAGCTAGTGGGATCCACAACTGGCCCACATCTTTTTTAGCTAATTGTACTCCACTCTGTGAACCGTACTGACCACACTACTAGCTAGTGGGTCGCGCTGATGACGTCACACAGGACGTCTCACCCGACACGTGTTTCGTTCCTGACTGGAACTTCTTCGGGGGTGGGCGGGTCTATGCTCCCTGCAGCCTTTTATGTACTCTGGTTGTCATGGTAACCCAGTAGCATCATCATGATAGAGTATGTAATGACAAGCAAAGGGGGAAAAGGTGTTCTAGGCAGGGAAACAAGGTTAAAAAACGGGTCCTATTAACCCACGAAAACAGGTTAAAAAAACATACAAGTTGAAAGCTCATGAAGAGATACTGTCAGAGGCAAATTAATAAGCACATAAGTTGTAATTGAGTGTCTTTGAGTGTGTTGAATGGTAGACTGTATTCAATAAAACAATAATCTCACAGGGGAGATTGTGTGGCAGGCTCTTATTTCAACAGGAAGGAGGGGGGTGAGGGGGGGGAAGGGGGGGGGGGAAAGAAGGGGGGGGGAAGGGGGGGGGGGAAGAAGGGGGGGGGAAGGGGGGAAGAGAGGGGGGGGGGAAGGATAGAGGGCTACAGAAAGGGGGTGTATACAAAACCCTCATTCAAACCCCCAGGAGATAGGGTCCCCAAGGTGTATATCCACCTAGACTCTTTTCTCAGTAGAGCATTGTCTAGATCCCCCTTACGTATCCCCAATTTCACAAGGTCAATCCCCTGGAAAGAAAGATTGGAGACATCCCCCCCATGGGCAGAATTAACATGTCTGGCAACGGGTACATCAAGACATTTTTTAACAACCTTGAAAGGTGTTATAAAAAAGAAACGCGTCTAGTATGGGAAACATTAAGCCTAAGAAACTATATTACTAAAGAATTAATACCTAGAGGCTTACGCATTTAATTTGTTCCCATCATTTAGAATAGATGACGAAACCTTTCAAAATAAATGGGAGAATACTCTGTCAAATTGCTCAAAGGAACTTATGGTATTACTTATAGACTATGAGACAAAAAGACTGGAACAGGCTACTATTGACCTGAACACTGAACTCAAAAATACCAATGTTTGGGAAAATAACCCAGACTATAAAGATCTGGAGAACAAACTCAAAAAAACATTGAGAAATTTACTAAAGATATAAAAACAAGGAAACACATGAAACTCTTGAGAGATACTGACGATTATAAAACAGGCAAGATATATAAAATTCCAAAAAAATATAAAACTAATAGATCACCACGATAGCTCCACGGAGTGGGAAAACTCAGAGAATGAGGAACCCACACCCCTAGACACAGCACGAACCGCAGCAGATGGGACTTTTTTAGAGGTTCCCCGAGCTACCCAGGGAGGTGGGAACAGAGGGCGAGACGCAAGACTAGGAGAGGACACGGACAGACTAAGAGACCGAGAGGTTTGGGGATACAGAGGGAGAAGCAGAGGGAGGAGGAGGAGGAGATACTGAACGAACTACAGATAGTTAATCTCTCATCCACCACACTCACACCCACACAGGAATCAGTCCTCAAAAAAGGACTCTCCTTCACCCCCTCCAGCAACCTCAACCTCTTTAATTGGGTCAAAGACATCCACCTCTTTGGTAGAAAATTAGCCCTACATAAATTATTTAAGAAAAGGGAACAATCTACCATACCCCCTGACTTTCTCGCAGTTGCTGACGAACTAGACCTTGAAGCTTATAGGAACCTTGTAGCTCTAGAGATTGAGGGCAATAGAGAACCAGGCGAGGGTCCCTTTACATCACTGAGGCCCAAAAGCCATTTCACACCTTACATAGGTTCCAACACGAACGTGGATATGTTTATCAAACTGGTTGTCAATGACCTCGAACAAATAACACCTAGGGGAGGGACAGATAACATGACTTCAGGGGAGAAAATCGCTCTACAGGAACTGAGTGACCTTAGGGAGGTAATCATGAAACCCTCTGACAAGGGAGGAAATATTGTGTTGATGGACGAAAAGAAATATATCCGTGAAAACATAAAACTCTTAAGTGATAGAACATGCTATAAAATCCTTCATGAAGATCCCACCAGGTCTTTTCACCAAGAACTACAGTCAATTTTGAGAACAGGCCTCACTAAGAAAGTGATTACTGAACAAGAGTTCAACTATATTTTGGTAAACAAACCTAAAATAGCTACCTTTTACACACTACCCAAACTACACAAGGATCCCAAGAATCCTCCGGGAAGACCAATAGTATCGGGCATTGATTCTCTCAGCGAGCATGCAAGCACTTATCTTGATGTAGTCCTAAGACCTTTTGTGGTTACCCTCCCATCACATACAAAAGACACGACCGACATCCTCAAAAAAATTGACGGCGTCCAGGTGACACCACATACCTTTTTGGTGTCCCTAGACGTTGAATCACTTTACACCAGTATACAGCATTCGGTGGGTCTCAGAGCAGTGGAATCATTCCTTAAAACAAGAAGCGCTGAACATAGGGACCATAATGCTTTCGTGATTGAACTTTTGCAATATGTATTGACACACAACTACTTTCTCTTTAAGAACAAATATTACCACCAACTCCAGGGTACGGCGATGGGCACAACCTGTGCCCCCACGTATGCCAACTTATACCTGGGGTGGTGGGAAGAAAGTAGTGTGTTCACCGATACCATGTCGGAGTTCACACAGCATATAGAGCTCTGGTCACGCTACATCGATGATGTGCTCGTGGTGTGGAGCGGAACAAGAGAAATTTTCCTGTCATTTGTAGAGAAGTTGAATCAGAACACGCATAACCTTAGACTTACGTACAACTTGAGTCAAGAGTGTATTACCTTCCTAGACCTTGACATCTACAAGGATGCTCTGGGTCTGCTCCACACCACGGTACACACGAAGACTACGGCAACCAATAACCTTCTGTTGGCATCAAGCCATCACCCACGACCCTTGATACAAGGGATACCAACGGGCCAATTCCTACGGGTCAGGAGGATTTGCTCGACGCTTAAAGACTTTGAGATCCAATCTTTAAAAATGAAAAATAAGTTTCTCGACAGGGGGTACAGTCGATCCTGTGTTAACAAAGCATATAAACGGGCAAAACGCACAGATAGAGGAACACTACTGTATGCCAAGAAAGCAGAACATGAGGGCACCCAACCCATCAGGGTGATAGGCACCTACAACAAACAATGGAGAGAGATTCGAGACTCCATGAACAAACATTGGCACATCCTTCTGGCGGATAACGACCTTAGAAAGGTTCTAAACCCCCAGGCGTCTATTACATATAGACGCCCACGCAATCTTGCGGACTGTCTGGTACACAGCCACTATCAAGGCCATGACAACACAACATGGCTAGACAGCAGCAGGATAACTGGGACCTTCAAGTGTGGTGCATGCAAGGCATGTAAATATATACATACCTCAAAACAGTTTAATGGCTCGCATAGTAATAAACAATACGGTATGCGAAATTTCATTAACTGTAAAACAGAGGGAGTTATATATCTGATAACATGCAAATGCGGTACAAAATATGTTGGGAAGACATCACGTGAATTTAGACGAAGGATTCTGGAACACATTAGCACCGTTAACACTAAAAAGGACGTACCCGTTGCCAGACATGTTAATTCTGCCCATGGGGGGGATGTCTCCAATCTATCTTTCCAGGGGATTGACCTTGTGAAATTGGGGATACGTAAGGGGGATCTAGACAATGCTCTACTGAGAAAAGAGTCTAGGTGGATATACACCTTGGGGACCCTATCTCCTGGGGGTTTGAATGAGGGTTTTGTATACACCCCCTTTCTGTAGCCCTCTATCCTTCCCCCCCCCCCCCCTCTCTTCCCCCCTTCCCCCCCCCCCCTTCTTTTCCCCCCCCCTTCCCCCCCCTCACCCCCCTCCTTCCTGTTGAAATAAGAGCCTGCCACACAATCTCCCCTGTGAGATTATTGTTTTATTGAATACAGTCTACCATTCAACACACTCAAAGACACTCAATTACAACTTATGTGCTTATTAATTTGCCTCTGACAGTATCTCTTCATGAGCTTTCAACTTGTATGTTTTTTTAACCTGTTTTCGTGGGTTAATAGGACCCGTTTTTTAACCTTGTTTCCCTGCCTAGAACACCTTTTCCCCTTTGCTTGTCATTACATACTCTATCATGATGATGCTACTGGGTTACCATGACAACCAGAGTACATAAAAGGCTGCAGGGAGCATAGACCCGCCCACCCCCGAAGAAGTTCCAGTCAGGAACGAAACACGTGTCCCGGGTGAGACGTCCTGTGTGACGTCATCAGCGCGACCCACTAGCTAGTAGTGTGGTCAGTACGGTTCACAGAGTGGAGTACAATTAGCTAAAAAAGATGTGGGCCAGTTGTGGATCCCACTAGCTAGGATTGCTTTCCTGTTCATCTCACTATAAATCCCTGCACTCGGCGATTCAGGCACTCCCCTGCCATACACTCTGCAGTGTGTGGCAGAATCACTCGCAGCGTCTGACTCCAGCAAGCTGCTACACACACACGATCATTACTGCCTGTCTGGTATCTTTGGCCAAGTAGGTTAACTGTTTACCTCCTGGCACTTTTTGATACACACTCTGAGCTATGGGGAGCAAATGAATCATTGCCTCTGACTCCAGAAAGCTGCCTAAGCGATCACTACAGCTTGCTTAACATCCATGACAAAGTGGGACAATTGGTTAACCCCTTCATACCCACATGCAGCAGAACAAAAGTCGTTTTTTGAGCAAACATTTGTTATTACCTGCTTAGCAACATCATGACTGCAGCATAATCAGGGATAATTATATATGAACATAGCTACTAGTCCTTATCCTGGATCACTCATACAGTGTTAATACCCAGGCATAGACTTATATCAAGCATTCCACACTCCGCTGTGCCTAAACATGCGCCAGGATATCAGGTTTTAATTAGATTGTTTTTTTCTTATCATTAATAAAATTTATTTATTTTGAGCTCTACCCCCAGTGAGTGCATCTTGTGGGATCCTTTCCTTGTTTCTCAGGTATAATGATTACACAGTACATGTATAACGGGGGGTAGGGTATAATGATTGCACGGTACATGTATAACGGGGTAGGGTATAATGATTACACAGTACATGAATACGGGGTAGGTATAATGATTACACAGTACATGTATAACTGGGAGTAGGGTATAATGATTGCACGGTACAAAAATAACGGGGTAGGGTATAATGATTACACAGTACATGAATAATAGGGGGCAGGGTATAATGGTTACACAGTACATGAATAAAGGGGTAGGATATAATGATTACACAGTACATGTATAACAGGGGGTAGGGTATAATGATTACACAGTACATGAATAACAGGTGGTAGGTATAATGATTACACAGTACATGTATAACGGGGGGGTAGGGTATAATGATTGCACGGTACATGAATAACGGGTGGGTATAATGATTACACAGTACATGTATAACGGGGGGTAGGGTATAATGATTGCACAGTACATGGGTAACGGGGTAGGGTATAATGATTGCACGGTACAGGTATAACAGGTGGTAGGGTATAATGATTACACAGTACATGAATAACGGGGTAGGCATAATGATTACACAGTACATGAATAACGGGTGGGTATAATGATTACACAGTACATGAATACGGGGTAGGTATAATGATTACACAGTACATGTATAACTGGGAGTAGGGTATAATGATTGCACGGTACAAAAATAACGGGGTAGGGTATAATGATTACACAGTACATGAATAATAGGGGGCAGGGTATAATGGTTACACAGTACATGAATAACGGGGTACGGTATAATGATTACACAGTACATGTATAACAGGGGGTAGGGTATAATGATTACAGAGTACATGAATAACGGGTAGGGTATAATGATTACACAGTACATGTATAACGGGGTAGGGTATAATGATTACAGAGTACATGAATAACGGGTAGGGTATAATGATTACACAGTACATGAATATCGGGGTGGGGTATAATGATTACACAGTACATGAATAACAGGGTAGGGTATAATGATTACACAGTACATGAATAACGGGGTAGGGTATAATGATTACACAGTACATGAATAACAGGGGGTAGGGTATAATGATTACACAGTACATGAATAACGGGGTAGGGTATAATGATTACCCAGTACATGAATAACAGGGGGTAAGGTATAATGATTACACAGTACATGGGTAACGGGGTAGGGTATAATGATTACACGGTACATGAATAACGGGGTAGGGTATAATGATTACACGGTACATGAATAACGGGGTTAGGTATAATGATTACACAGTACATGAATAGAAGGGGTAGGTATAATGATTACACAGTACATGAATAACGGGGTAGGTATAATGATTACACAGTACATGAATAGAAGGGGGTAGGTATAATGATTACACAGTACATGAATGTCATGGGAGAGGGGGTTTGGCCCGGTATTGAAGGGGTTACACCCCATTTGGCCATCCCCTGCTCTCACGTGGGAAGCAAGGGGTTAACTGGACTGCGTTTCAGTAAGGTGTTTTTACCCTGCTTCAGCAACCAACTGTATATTGCTGGTAGAGACAGTTAGGCCCATGTCTGGAGCGTTGGGTGTGAAATATAGCACCTGTGGCAAACGTTCTCTACACAGGAGGCCCAGCTTCAAAGCATTTCTTGACGAGGTTTATGGGGGCCAGGGGTGCGGCTACAGAAGGAGATATCAGACTGAGTGACGTTATTAAATATAAGAATATCATGAGATGTCCTCAGCTGAACATGCTAAGAGTTACATGTGTGTATTCGTGGGACTGATTCGCACATAATGATTACAGACACATGATGTCTAGCAGGTACTTAGAGACAGATATTAATATCTCTCTTAATTTTAGTATTACACAGTAATATTTAGTCTCATTGGGAGCGTCATGAGTGCCGGAATGTATTAATATGTCTTGCGTGCCAATAAGTATTACTGAACTGAAGTTATGAAGTTATTTGGATAGGAAAAGCAGTTTTTAAACGTCCTGGGGTGGGAGGAGTTTTACTCTGGGGTAAGACTGTCAACCTCACCACTGATTTATGACAGAGATTGGGTGCAGGTAATTGTTCTCCCATGGCCTACACTCAATAGTAAGGTATAGACTGGAGATTGCATATAAACCAGTGTCCAGCCTATACTCTGTGTCTTTGTGCTTTTCGTGATGTCTACATCTGAACCTGTGTTATAGAAGAAATTGCCAATCCTGTATCCTGATGGCTTTCTTGTCCAAACCCCTTAAGTAAGTGTATATTTTGCCTGTTATTTGTATATCTTGTGTGTTCACCTTTTTCAAGGAATAAATTATATTTTATCATATCTCAGCCGTGTTCAGTTCAACCCAGGTATTTTGGTGTATAATATATCTTGTCATAAGTTACCGTGACAATGAATAATCCGTTACACGTGTTACAGGCAGTAATACAATGAGAGTTACCTCTCGTTCTCACGCATGTCCTGGGCACAGAGTTATAACGTGTGTTACAGGCAGTAATACAATGAGAGTTACCTCTCGTTCTCACGCATGTCCTGGGCACAGAGTTATAACATGTGTTACAGGCAGTAATACAGTGAGAGTTACCTCTCGTTCTCACGCATGTCCTGGGCACAGAGTTATAACGTGTTACAGGCAGTAATACAGTGAGAGTTACCTCTCGTTCTCACGCATGTCCTGGGCACAGAGTTATAACGTGTTACAGACAGTAATACAGTGAGAGTTACCTCTCGTTCTCACGCATGTCCTGGGCACAGAGTTATAACGTGTTACAGACAGTAATACAGTGAGAGTTACCTCTCGTTCTCACGCATGTCCTGGGCACAGAGTTATAACGTGTTACAGACAGTAATACAGTGAGAGTTACCTCTCGTTCTCACGCGTGTCCTGGGCACAGAGTTATAACATGTGTTACAGGCAGTAATACAGTGAGAGATACCTCTCGTTCTCACGCATGTCCTGGGCACAGAGTTATAACATGTGTTACAGGCAGTAATACAGTGAGAGTTACCTCTCGTTCTCACGCATGTCCTGGGCACAGAGTTATAACATGTTACAGGCAGTAATACAGTGAGAGTTACCTCTCGTTCTCACGCATGTCCTGGGCACAGAGTTATAACATGTTACAGGCAGTAATACAGTGAGAGGTACCTCTCGTTCTCACGCATGTCCTGGGCACAGAGTTATAACGTGTTACAGGAAGTAATACAGTGAGAGATACCTCTCGTTCTCACGCATGTCCTGGGCACAGAGTTATAACGTGTTACAGGAAGTAATACAGTGAGAGTTACCTCTCGTTCTCACGCATGTCGTGGGCACAGAGTTATAACGTGTGTTACAGGAAGTAATACAGTGAGAGTTACCTCTCGTTCTCACGCATGTCCTGGGCACAGAGTTATAACATGTGTTACAGGAAGTAATACAGTGAGAGTTACCGCTCGCTCTCACTCATGCCCTGGGCACAGAGTTATAACATGTGTTACAGACAGTAATACAGTGAGAGTTACCTCTCATTCTCACGTATGTCCTGGGCACAGAGTTATAACATGTGTTACAGGCAGTAATACAGTGAGAGTTACCTCTCGTTCTCACGCATGTCCTGGGCACAGAGTTATAACATGTTACAGGCAGTAATACAGTGAGAGTTACCTCTCGTTCTCACGCATGTCCTGGGCACAGAGTTATAACATGTTACAGGCAGTAATACAGTGAGAGTTACCTCTCGTTCTCACGCATGTCCTGGGCACAGAGTTATAACGTGTTACAGGCAGTAATACAGGGAGAGTTACCTCTCGTTCTCACGCATGTCCTGGGCACAGAGTTATAACGTGTGTTACAGGCAGTAATACAGTGAGAGTTACCTCTCGTTCTCACGCATGTCCTGGGCACAGAGTTATAACATGTGTTACAGGAAGTAATACAGTGAGAGTTACCGCTCGCTCTCACTCATGCCCTGGGCACAGAGTTATAACATGTGTTACAGACAGTAATACAGTGAGAGTTACCTCTCGTTCTCACGTATGTCCTGGGCACAGAGTTATAACATGTGTTACAGGCAGTAATACAGTGAGAGTTACCTCTCGTTCTCACGCATGTCCTGGGCACAGAGTTATAACATGTTACAGGCAGTAATACAGTGAGAGTTACCTCTCGTTCTCACGCATGTCCTGGGCACAGAGTTATAACATGTTACAGGCAGTAATACAGTGAGAGTTACCTCTCGTTCTCACGCATGTCCTGGGCACAGAGTTATAACGTGTTACAGGAAGTAATACAGTGAGAGATACCTCTCGTTCTCACGCATGTCCTGGGCACAGAGTTATAACGTGTTACAGGAAGTAATACAGTGAGAGTTACCTCTCGTTCTCACGCATGTCCTGGGCACAGAGTTATAACGTGTGTTACAGGAAGTAATACAGTGAGAGTTACCTCTCGTTCTCATGCATGTCCTGGGCACAGAGTTATAACGTGTTACAGGAAGTAATACAGTGAGAGTTACCTCTCGTTCTCACGCATGTCCTGGGCACAGAGTTATAACGTGTTACAGGAAGTAATACAGTGAGAGTTACCGCTCGCTCTCACTCATGCCCTGGGCACAGAGTTATAACATGTGTTACAGACAGTAATACAGTGAGAGTTACCTCTCGTTCTCACGTATGTCCTGGGCACAGAGTTATAACATGTGTTACAGGCAGTAATACAGTGAGAAGAGTTGAAGATCATCGGGAAGCGCAAGCCATGTAAAACAGAAGAAATATTCTGATGGTGCAATAACTGGTAAATGTGTGAATAAATATTCAAGGTGCAGTGTGCTAAATACTCACAAGTGTAGAGTGAGTGTTATTCCCATAAAGGTATCTTTGAATGGCAGCCCATCAAATAGGTAGGTCTCAGTGGAGAGATAGATGCTGGAGACCTTAAGTGAATAACATAAGAACGGACATAGTGCAGACTGTATGGAGAATTTTATAAAAAGGTAAGTGTAACAAAATGCACTCACATGGTATTAAAAGAATAAAAGCATTTCGATCACACAGGTCGGATCTCAGCAGTGTAACAGATGATCACTCTGCCCCCCTCCGCCTCGGCGTGCATGTCACTGGTGCGTCTCACCCAAACCGGAAGTGACACCATCTGCTCTAGGGGGCTCCGATCGTGTGGGAATCTTCACTGGTCAGCGTCACTCTACGCGTTTCACCACATTCGGTTTCTTCAGGTGTGTTGGCTAACAGGTTCTTGGTGACTAATATACGCTTAGCTGAAGTCCCATTGGTTAAAATTTAATTATGGTAATCGCATAACGTAATTGTGGAAAAGACTTAATTGGTTGTGACATATAATATTAAGACTCACATCGAACATATGTGACACTGTCACCCCCCCTCCTGTCCACTGTCACCGCCCCTCCTGTCCACTGTCACCCCCCCTCCTGTCCACTGTCACCCCCCCTCCTGTCCACTGTCACCCCCCTCCTGTCCACTGTCACCCCCCCTCCTGTCCACTGTCCCGTCCCCCTCCTGTCCACAGTCCCGTCCCCCTCCTGTCCACTGTCCCGTCCCTCTCCTGTCCACTGTCGTCCCGTCCCCTCCTGTCCACTGTCGTCCCGTCCCCTCCTGTCCACTGTCGTTCCGTCCCCTCCTGTCCAGTGTCGTCCCCTCCCCTCCTGTCCACTGTCATCCCGTCCCCTCCTGTCCACTATCCACTCCTGTCCACTGTCGTCCCGTCCATTCCTGTCCACTGTCCCGTCCACTCCTGTCCACTGTCCCGTCCCCCTCCTGTCCACTGTCCCCCCGTCCCCTCCTGTCCAGTGTCATCCCCCCCTCCTGTCCACTGTCTCCCCCCCTCCTGTCCACTGTCTCCCCCCCCCTCCTGTCCACTGCCCCCCCACCCTCCTGTCCACTGTCCCCCCCCTCCACTGTTCCCCCCTCCTGTCCACTGTCCCCCCCCCTCCCCTCCTCCTGTCCACTGTCCCCCCCCCATTTTTCCCCCATTTCCCCCCCCCCCTTTCCTAGCGGGGAATTTAACTCACGGGCAACGCCGGGTCTCTCAGCTAGTAAATAAATAATAATATAAATTACATAAACAGAATGACATGCCAAATAAATAAGGAGAAACAATGAAACAAGCACAAACAGATACAAATAGTGACGAGTTCCCTGATCCTGAGAGCTTACAGTCTAGAGCAGAGGTGGGGAACTTCAGTCCTCAAGGGCCACCAACAGGTCAGGATTTCCCTGCTTCAGCACTTATTGAGCCACCTTTGCTGAAGCAGGATATCCCTAATACCTGACCTGTTGGTGGCCCTTGAGGACTGGAGTTGCACGCTCCTGCGGTAGAAGGCTTACTTACTGACATTGAAAGCAGAAGAAGTGACACATTAAACACTATAAACATACGTGCCTTTTACAGCCAAATTACAGATTTTGCTTTACTGCAATGTAATTAGTAATGAATGTGCAGGTGTAAAGTCAAACAGCAGAGGGCGCAGTTGCACTATAAACTGCCCTCTAATCACGAATGTAAAGCTGCGCTTATAGTGCCGGCGACGCGACGTCAGGCTGCGCTTATAGTGCCGGCGACGCGACGTCAGGCTACGGTCACGGGAAAAATCAAATTGAGAGGACTTCCAGAGATCGCGACCAAGCCGTCGCCCCGTCGCGTCACGCTTACTATAAGCGTACGCCGGCACTATACGTGCAGCCTAAGAATATGACGGGTAATGCTCTGTATCACAGTATGTTCTATTCCAAAATGTAGCGCGTACTGCACAGTTAATGATGCAATTAGTTGTAGCCAAATGAAGGCATTTTACTGCATCGTTAGCCATTAGCTTGGTATATATATATATATTCAGTACATCCAGGTGTTCCCACGTATTCTGCACTAGTGATCCCAAAAAAACGTGTTTTCTATATCCTGTACACCATACAGTATTATCTGCACCTAAGCCGCTTATGTGGCCACAGCTAGTTCAGGGTTAAGTCATTGTCTATCCCTTTAACCCCTCGAGCATTTGATTCACCCCCCAGGCTGTCAATCACCAGACGTGAGTGTGATTGGGGAGTTTCTGTGTCCCGCCCAGTCTGCTGGATACTTAGTAGTGACACAGTCAGCCAGTAGGTACCGCCTACCTTGAGAAAGCGCCAGCCCCCGAGCGCGAAACGTACGTCGGGATGACGTCATCGCGTTGACGTCGGAGGTTACGGGTGAGACAGCTCATACTGGGGAGGGAGGGAGCGAGTGTTTACCGGAGGTTTAGACTATCTCAGCGGTACTGTTGGGCAGTGATGTGTACTTGCTACTGCTGGTAGCTGGATACCGAATGGTGTGGGCTGCCTATGACATACTGGTGGTGATACTATCCCAGTACATTACCACACGCATCCACTTTCACTATATGGTTGATGCACGCTGAGATACCACACTCTGGTAATATTCATTTGTGAGCATTTATATACCTCTTTACACCCCCCCCCCCCCTGATCTAGGAGGGCGGATACTGCCATTATCAGCTATACTGACATACTAGGCACACTTCCCCCTCCTACACCTCCCCTAGATTTTGAGCAGTCTATCAGGAGGGCTTCACATTGGAAATAGTATTATAACTATATTTATTATTTTTGCCTCCTGTATACACCCATACCTGAGTTTTAGTTGTTTTTAAATACCTACTGATCTTGCGTCGTTGTATTGTATGCATATGTGTTGAATAAAAGTTTATTGTTTTGCCACTTTGGCTATTTTAGGTAATTGTTCACTCCTAGCATTGGGTGTGGTTACCAGGGTCTCCCCTACAGCCTATTCTGACTTGTATCAAGGAGCACCTTATCCTTGCTATTATATTATACATACTAGCCTGTCTGTGCAGTGGTAAAAGGGATCTGCGGGAGACCTTTGTTTTGTCTCCTTCTACTTGCTGTTAGTACTCTGCATACTCTGCAAACTCACTGGGGATGGGAATACACTTCTGTTACATTGCACACTAATTAAACATAGTGCACACCTCTTAACTGTCACTTTCTGCGCTCACACCTGCATTCCCCATTAGTATACAATAATCCCAGGTTATCGTCTGGTTTGAAGGCCTCACAAAGCAAAAAAAGAAACACAAGAATTGTACATGCTTTTATAGTTCTTCACAACACTCCCTTCTCTCTCACAACCCTCTCCTTCTCTCTCGTCCCTCTCCTTCTCTCTCACCCCTCTCCTTCTCTCTCACCCCTCTCCATCTCTCTCACCCCTCTCCTCTCTCGTCCCTCTCAAATCCCTCTCACCCCTCTCACCCTTCTCTCCTCCATCTCTCTCATCCCTCTCGTCCTTCCCTCCTTCCTCTCTTTCACCCTTCTATCTTCCTTCTCACTCCTTCCTCTCACCCTTCTCTTCTTCATCTCTCTCACCCTTCTCTCCTCCATCTCTCTCACCCTTCTCCTCATCCCTCTCACCCTTCTCACCTCCCTCTCTTTCACCCTTCTACCTTCCTTCTCACTCCTCCCTCTCACCCTTCTCTCTCATCCCTCTCACCCTGCTCTCTTCCATCTCTCTCACCCTGCTCTCTTCCATCTCTCTCACCCTTCTCTCCTCCATCTCTCTCATCTCTCTCATCCCTCTCTCCTCCATCTCTCTCGTCCCTCACACCCTTCCCTCCTCCCTTCTATCTTCCTTCTCACTCCTCCCTCTCACCCTTCTCTCGTCCCTTCCCTACAGACAAGATTGAAATGTGAGAGTTGAAGTCTGGAAATGACTTAGCCTGGAGGCAGTTTTGAGAGTCTCCGGTAGACTGTTCCAGTTGTGAGGTGCGTGGTAAGAGGAGGAGCGACTGGATTCCTTGTTGAACCGCAGGACCGTGAACCGTGAATATATGGCAGTTGTTCAGCTTTATTTAACCGGCTAAAAAAACAGAGAGGGAGGAGATATAGTATAAAGCTATCTGCCGGGTAAATAGACACTTCCATTCAAAATATTTCAGTTGTCCGATGCATGGTGAGAGGTCGCAGAGAGAGGTCGCGACAAGAGGTTGCAGTGAGAGGTCGCGGAGAGAGGTCACGGTGAGAGGTCGCGGAGAGAGGTCGCAGTGAGAGCATCAAATTCTGCTTAGGAACCAAGTAACATCTCTTATCACCTTGTTACTTATTTGCAAGCTGTAAAACCAGCTGTTTGCGGACCGGACTGACCCGGTGGTACTACGCCCCATGAAAGGTTTTTGGTTGTGACTTTGATGACGTCACTTTTTAACAAAGTAGGAAAACGTGTTACTGTAACCCGGTTTTCTTATCACGTACGTACGGCCCCCTCATTATGAGGGTCCCTTCCCCTTTTTAATCATTGTTTTGTTCATTCATTACCCTGTTTGGAATAAAATCGATACCATTAATGATTTCGAGTGATTTTCTTTCCCCTGTACTGTATGTCTCACCCATCTTGAATTCAATTTGGAAAGCGTAAGTTAAAACTGGATCCATCTGTGCTGGTTCCAGTATCTGGGGTTCGGGACACGTGGGGAGCAGCCAGGAGATGCAAGTTGTTATTATTAAGATTTGGGGGGGGGGAGGGAGAGGGGAGAGGTGGAATTCCTGTGCTCCTGGGGAATCTTACTTAACGAGCCCTCTGCATGGCTCACGAGTCTAATAATGGTCTTTAAGACCCAGATATCTCCTTTGTGATGATGGCCCAGGCAGGAAAAAAGCATTGAGTCACCCAACCATTAAGCAGAGTATAGAATATTCTCCCATACCCCTTATAGAAATATCACACCTAAATGCATGAACATATCACAGCGCTTCACTGAACAAACCCATCGTGTCATTCTGCATTCTGGTACATGTAGCATGTTATTTCCATGTAGTCATATGAGATTAAATGTGATGTTATGATAAAGCAACAGTACTAATAATAAAGTGATAAATCGGCGCAAAACAACTAAACAGGTGGTCACTGTGAATATAGTGAAATAACAATGGTACTTAAATAAAGTGAATACATTTTGTGAATAAATAAGGTGAATCAAATATTTTTAAGGTGCAAATATTTTACACATAAATGTGATATAGTGATAAACCCAATAGGGCAACACAAAAAAGATGAGATGTCACCTCTTGCTCAGACCCTCTGGTAGGATTAGTCTTCACTCTTCCCAAATGTTGTAATGGATACACAAAATCCAGGGGAGCATAAAGGAAAAACACAAAAGCACAGAAAATCTAAGTGCAGAGGAAAATAGCAGAATTGGCAATAAGCTCCAAATCTTGGCTCGTATAGAGTATATAGTGTGGAGTACAGAGTATAGAGTGTTTACTTACAGACTGTAAGATTTAAAACAGCATTATAGGCTATGGCAGTCAATCCATGGTGGGTGTTAGTTCAGAGTCATCAGGGCAGCCCCAGTACTCAGGATGAAAGAACCCCAGATGCAGAGAGAGAGAGGAAAACACTGCATAGCACAGATCACCCAGGTATAAAATAGTTTAATCTAAGTCAAAAATGCACTCACAATGTGTCAAATAAAATCGGGCATGTCACACTACAATAGTGTACAGAAGAGACCATCAGCAAGCCTGCTCACCGTCCCGTGGCTCCCGATAGACCCCCCTCTCCAGCCCCTGCTCTGTCGCGTCACCGCAAGACTGGGCGTCTGACGTCAGATCCGGTTACCCTCCGGTGGCAGCTCGGCTTCCCACAGTTCCTCTCCAAGCAGCTCCGTGTGATAAAATGACTCCCACTCTATGTGTTTCGCCACGCAGCCACGGCGGCTTCGTCAGGAAAAGAACCAGTCCCTTTCAGAGATAGTCCAATGTATGTAGATAATTGGGATCCGGTAAGGGGGTCTCCGGCTGCTCTCGATGGATTAACCAGTTCCAGTTAGGATCCTCTACTCGGAGGGAGAAAGACCACAGTGGGTCTATATCCAGCAGAATGAAAGGTCTTGCAAACACCAGGGGACAGTTATAAATTACGGGTTGGAGAAGAACTCTGCGTCCCCAAACTTTGACACATTTCACTTTGACACATTCTGTTCCGATGACAGAATTTTTTTTAAGGAATTGCTTAAATTTGAATTATTTAAAACAGTAATATTTTACATTTCAAACTTTAACATTCCAGTTCCACTTAAACAACCTAACCTTTTCTTTTTTATTTACGTACAGACCTCACCCTGATCCCTTATTTACATCAAATTGTTCACTTACATTGAGAACATCTTCCAGTATTGTTTTCAGTTGGAGTTATCATACTTTTCCAATTCCTGTTAGATTCATATTTTCTAAACACTGCATTAAAACGAGGGGGGGGGGGGCGTAACGGCACAATGTGTCCCCCAGAATCTCCCGGTCTTTCCCTGCAAAATCCGTTCCACGGTGTAAAATCCGTCGACGGATTGTTCCAGTTTCAATCTGTACAGAGGAATCCCAAACCGCCACTGGATACAATCCGGATGGATTAAGAATACGATCCGTTGTCGGATCCGACCACGTATTATAAATCCTCCATGTGGATTGTCAGTGATAAAAATCCGGAAAAGGCGATTCGCCATTTTTGAGACTGATCCGTGGAAATCTGCAGACCAAAGGAGCCGGTCGATCTGAGGGGGAGCCAAGTCCCCCCAAAATGCACCCATCTCTCATTAAAACTCAACTCACTGTCACTTTGAAACAACTCTGCATTCGCTCCTCAGTTACAGTATCACTAGCTAACGCCTAAGAAGGTAGATATTGGATACTCCACTTTGTTCTTGAGTTTTCGGACCCTTTACTTGCAAAGCTTTGGGACACATTTTAAATGATAAAACAGCTGTAATATGGCTGAGAAGGCGTTAAGTTTAAAATGCACAAAGCCTTCCCCACACAGTTCCTGGGGTACAAAACATTCTCTGTTTGGTGAGCTGTGAGCCACCTGTGCTGAAGCAGGGATATACTGAAAACCTGACCTGTTGTTTGGTGAGCTGTGTGACACTGAACTTCATGCAAATGGAAGTACCCTTTATATCCCTATAACAGGAGTGGCTAACTCCAGTCTTCAAGGGCCATCAACCGGTCAGGTTTTAAGGATATCCCGGCTTCAGCAGAGGTGGCTCAAACAGTGGCTCAGTCAACAACTGAGCCACCTGTGCTGAAGCAGGGATATACTGAAAACCTGACCTTTTGGCCCCCGAGGACTGGAGTTGGCCATTCCTGCCCTATAACAACCCAAAAGACAATAGTCCAAAATAATGTAGTGTTTAAAAAAAAAAGAAAGAGAGAGAAGAAGCTGCCGTAGGAAACTATGCGTGTGACCAAACAGCCAACCTTACACTCCCCAAAAACACATCGGCACTCTGTAAGCCATTTCTTCATTTGAGCTGATCTCATCAATTATCAATGATACAGTCTTCAGGCGGAATGTGGGCAAGTGTTTGCAGAGCTCAGAATGGACCCGCTGCCTTTCATTCACCACCTGCACATGACGTTATCACAGTTATCAGTCCTGGCTGCTGGGTCCTTATTTATCTTCTCAAAAGAGTGTTTCCGCACAAAAAAAAGCTTTTGTTGGGAAACTGCAGCAGTCGCCACATTGGAAAACGCTCTTTACGGGTAGCAGGAAATTGCCAGTGACAATCATCGGTGAAAGCGATTATTCTTCGTCCCTCGTGGGTGTCAGATTCCGGCATTCTGTCCCTTTATTACCCAGGACAATGCTGCTTCACTGTAGTTACGGGAGCTGAGAGCAGGCAATTACACCTTGTGTACCCGTAGCACGGCTAGCAGGTAATGTGCCGGTTCCTGTGGGCTATTATTATATATTTTAATGACAATGCACTGACCATGAAGAGTTCATTTTATTGTGGCTTATTGTTAGAAAACCAGCCCATTTTACAGGACAACGTGCGCATGCGATGTGATATAATGCAGTATATTTCCACCTTTAGCACCTTTCTTAAAACACACCACTTTATCAAAGTATATGGGTAGCTCTGCTGGCTGATACTATACATCTCATATGCGTTTACCTTGGCCCCTTGCAGACGCACTTACCAGAACGCCCCCCCTACTGTCTCTGTAAGTTTTCCCGATTTACAACTTAGATTGTAAGCTCTTCGGGGCAGGGACTCCTTTTCCTATTGTTTTGTCTGAAGCGCTTATTCCCATTGTAATATTATGTTGTGTATTGTAAAGCACTATGTATCTGGATGGCGCTATATAAAAATATATATACATAATAATAGCATGTTCTTGTATAGCGCTGCTAATTGTACGCAGAGCTTTACAGAGACATTTTGCAGGCGCAGGTCCCTGCCCCGTGGAGCTTACAATCTATGTTTTTTGGTGCCCGAGGCACAGGGAGATAAGGTGACTTGCCCAAGGTCACAAGGAGCTGACACTGGGAATTGAACCAGGTTCCCCTGCTTCACACTCAGTGTCAGTGTCTTTACTCACTGAGCCGCTCCCTCTCCTGTATGTAGGTCACGTGTGTGTGTGTGTGTGTGTGTGTGTGTGTGTGTGTGTGTGTGTGTGTGTGTGTGTGTGTGTGTGTGTGTGTGTGTGTGTGTGTGTGTGTGTGTGTGTGTGTGTGTGTGTGTGTGTGTGTGTGTGTGTGTGTGTGTGTGTGTGTGTGTGTGTGTGTGTGTGTGTGTGTGTGTGTGTGTGTGTCAATTGACAGGTTAACATTATTCACCTCCCCGCAGGTCACTAAGAATGAGCAGTCTTGCCCCCAAAAAGGTCCCACGATACCCCAATAACGCGGCTGCCACCAGGATGAGTGTAAGGGATTAAGGTTGTGTCTGTGTCTGTGTCTGTGTATCTGTATCTGTATCTGTATCTGTATCTGTATCTGTGTCTGTGTGTGTGTGTGTGTGTGTGTGTGTGTGTGTGTGTGTGTGTGTGTGTGTGTGTGTGTGTGTGTGTGTCAATTGACAGGTTAACATTATTCACCTCCCCGCAGGTCACTAAGAATGAGCAGTCTTGCCCCCAAAAAGGTCCCACGATACCCCAATAACGCGGCTGCCACCAGGATGAGTGTAAGGGATTAAGGTTGTAAGGGATTCAATTTAAGGGGTCCTCTGTCCTTAGATGTTCACCAGAAAACAGACCAATTAAAGCTGCAGTTCAGTCAATATCCTGCATGTGTGTTTTTTTTTAATAAATCAGTTCTGTAGTTTTCTGTTTTAGAAAAAACAACTTTGAAAGACCAATTTTCTTGTATTCTATTTTAACAGCCATTTGCTAAGGCACTGCCCCTTCTTGTCCTGTCACAAGCCCTGGCACACCCCTTTGTGAGCCCTGCCCTCCCTCTTGCACATGTCAGTGCAGGAGTGCTCATGAATATTCATGAGCTTCCACTGAGTGACAGAAGCAGAAGAAAAACATATCCCTTCTCTAATGATGTCACCAAATTTCGTCGATCAATACATGGAGAACGAATTGACCTGCAGCTATGCAGTTCTTTAGGTAATTAGAGATTGCCCACATGAAACTATTGAAGTAAAAAAATTAATTCAAAAAAAAAAAAAGACTTAGCTGCAGCTTTAAATAAAAACGAAATTGAGCAAAACCTGTCCAAAAATGTGGGCAATCTCTTCCAAAGAAACTGGATTCAATGAAAGCCCAAAGAGCGCACTTATTCCGTTTTAGATGTAATGTTACAGAAGGCTGGCAGTGCTGGTTACAGAAGGCTGGCAGTGCTGGTTACAGAAGGCTGGCAGTGCTGGTTACAGAAGGCTGGCAGTGCTGGTTACAGAAGGCTGGCAGTGCTGGTTACAGAAGGCTGGCAGTGCTGGTTACAGAAGGCTGGCAGTGCTGGTTACAGAAAACAATGACAACATGACATACAGCAGTATACTGTCGGACAGTTTCTAAAATGAAAAGGAGTAAAGCAGTAAACCTAAACAGTACCGGCGAATGTCTTGTAATTGGTCCTTGAATGGGTCAGGAAGAGAAAATCTGAGATCCATACAAACCATGTGCTCCCCTAAATACATCTCTTGTGTGTTTCAGGCACCAACTCTTACCCTGAAAACCTTCTTTTATCTGTGAGAGATAGAGACATTGTTACAGCCGGATGCTTTGTTCAAGGAAAATGTATTAATTTCCAATTTAATCAGAGAGGATAAAATATTCCTGGACTCTCTCCTCATAATCACCAGAGTAATTGTGGCCAGCGCAGCCTTGTAACTGGGATTGTGACAAATGCAAACGTATCACAGGGGACAGTTCTCTTTTTACCAGGAGTGGCCAACTCCAGTCCGCAATGGCCTCCAGCAGGTCTTCAGGAAATCCCTGCTTCAGCACAGGTGGTGCAGTCATTGAACATTTGCTCAATAAATGGGTGCAAATAAATGTTCCACCTTTCATTATATATGAAATAGTCCGCGATCCGTCTCTTTTCTCAGTTTATTCAGAGACATATTTTACAGCGTGATTCCATTTCCGTTACATCATTCAGTTATATAGTTACAGAGTGGAGCATCTTTATAGTGGAGAATCTGTATAGTGGAGAATCTGTATAGTGGAGAATCTGTATAGTGGAGAATCTGTATAGTGGAGAATCTGTATAGTGGAGAATCTGTATAGTGGAGAATCTGTATAGTGGAGAATCTGTATAGTGGAGAATCTGTATAGTGGAGAATCTGTATAGTGGAGAATCTTTATAGTGGAGAATCTTTATAGTGGAGAATCTTTATAGTGGAGAATCTTTATAGTGGAGAATCTTTATAGTGGAGAATCTTTAGCTTAGTCGTTCTTAGCTTGGATGGTAAATTATTCTGAATTCTACAAATCCAAATGCAATCTTTATACATTTCTCTTAGCCAGTCTAAACATAGAAATCATCTGTTTTTCTCAGTGTCAGCCCAAAATGTTCTTATTCAATCAGCAATACCAGAACACCAGTTCTCTCTCTAGCAATATTTACTCTGATCTAGACGACCCTCTTCGTTCTGTCACCAAGTAACTACAGTTAACCCTATGTTCCTCATCTTTTAAGACCTCTCTGTATTGTCTTTCTAAGTATTTAACTAACCTTTGATTCCAAACTCAAAACCATATACTTTTCAACTCAGCAGACATTAAACATATCAAGTTTCTAAATCACATAAAACATGTCTTCTTCTGTCTGTCTTCAGACTGATTTAACTTCTTATCTTTGTAGAGGCAGCTTATCATTTTCCAATATAATTTCTAACTTAATACTAAATTACTTATTTTAACTAGTTACATTCTGAATATATATGTATATAGACAATATAGCATCTTTATTATTTGGGCCTGAAATCATCCTATCTCCATGCTCACGGTGGCCCTTGAGGACTGGAGTTAGCCGCCCTTGCTTTGTACCCTTGTGAGTGAAATTAATCTCATGTGTCTTGGAAAAATAATTTCCCAGTCGTCACCTTATGACAGCCGGCTCTGGCCAGGTTCTGTAAACGTATAAGTAACGCACGCATTATTCCTAATTCTTGCTGGCTTGGAATGCTAAAGATGCCCCTCCCCTGTAAATGGGCTCCGGGTGCCTGGTTTTTGTACAGGGAAGTTATGTCTTTGAAGCTCCCCACTCCAGATAAGGACCTTTTTCCCTTTGACCCCTATGGATCCATGTGGCTGACCTGCTCGCCATCGTCCCTTTAATATAAGCAGTTAGGTCTGACCGGAACCTGAACAAACAGAATGTATTCCTTTATGTGTTTTATAGCCGCGTAAACCGTGTAACGTTTCGTGGCACATAAAAACCGTTACCGGTCCATATCGTAATATATCTGATATATATATACACAGATACAGAGTGAGAGTGCAGTGAGGCTGAGGCCACTCTGTAGGAATAGGATAAAGCATCTCTGCCACCTACTTGTCCACTTTTTGGTACGGGGCGGAGACGATGGCCCTGTAGGAGATGTCCCAAACACATGTTATCAGCACAATAACACATATTATGTAACACAAGTTCGTACCGCACTGACACGGTTACCAAGACCCCTTTTATTTGGATGGCTGCTCCGGGTGGGTAAAGTCAATGGTAATTTACTGAACAGGCCGCATGGCGCAACTCTCGCTAACCTCTTGTAACGCATCGGAGGCCTATTAAAACCAGACAGATAAGTGCAGGTCTCTGAAGGGTTAATGTGAGGGCTGCAACATGCTACCAATTTGTCAGACCCTGCAGAATGTAACAGCTTCAACAGGACTGGGGTTTTTGTTATGTAAATGAATGTAGTTCAAAGGCCGTATTGGTCCTGGAGAAAAGCAGATTGTAGGTTGTGATTCCTTTTAGTGGAGTTTATAGTTTACGGAGCTTTGAACACCTCGCTGGATTCTTGTAGAACCTATTTACATCTGAAGAGGAAACCTATGAGGTTTTGGTTGCTCATTACACTAATCATTTCATCTATGACTAACTAATATTGGTCCATTAAATGGTATCCCCACAACAATCAAATCTGCTTTTATCACAAGGATAGATAGAGGTTGTCATTAGGAGGGCAGCGCTGTAATAGGAAACAAATGCATCTGACCCCAATGGCGTCACGAGTGCACCACGGGCGTTAATCTGATGCTTTGCAGGGATTCATCGGAACATTTCACATAGAGCAGCCTCCGGCGGAGGGCTCCGGGGGGGTGGGGGGGGGGTGGGGGGTGGGTGGGGGGGGTGGGGGGGGGGTGGGGGGGGGGTGGGTGGGGGGGGTGGGGGGGGGGTGGGGGGTGGGTGGGGGGGGTGGGGGGGGGGTGGGGGGGGGTGGGTGGGGGGGGTGGGGGGGGGGTGGGGGGGGGTGCCCCGGTGCGGGGTTCATGCTTACTGCTGCATGCTAATTGTGGCTGTTACGCTGTCTGTTTCTGACACCCTGTAATCATTCCCATACGTCTATTGTCTGTTCCAATGCAGAGGCAGCGAGCGAGCTGCACATTCAAAGGTTGTGCGCTATTTATTGATTGTCTGTTAGGTGCTGGTGACTCACAGAGTAATATTTTTGACAACTTTATTTCTAAGCGTAACAAAGTATCTGCATCTATACGCTCACTCTGCAGGTAAAGTAGTTGCACTGTGCCCGACTGAAAGAAAGTCTATCCCGGTGATAAAACAGGAAAGATCTTTGGGCCTCAAATTGCTGAGATTTATACAAGAAAAAGGGAGAGATATTCAAATAAAGTCAGTTTCATTTAATGAGAGGGGAATATAGGTTTGTAAATAAAACAATGGTGGTGTTCTGTATACCCCAATACCATCACATGTCAACCACTGCACCCCACTGCACCCCACTGCCACGCACTGCTTCCCACTGCTTCCCACTGCACCGCACTACTTCCCACTTCTCTCCAGTCCACCCCACTGCTTCCCACTGCACTGCACTGCTTCCCACTTCTCTCCAGTCCACCCCACTGCACCGCACTGTTTCCCACTGCACTGCACTGCTTCCCACTTCTCTCCAGTCCACCCCACTGCTTCCCACTGCACCGCATTGTTTCCCACTACACCGCACTGCTTCCCACTTCTCTCAAGTCCACTCCACTGCTTCCCACTGCACCGCACTGTTTCCCACTTCACCCCACTGCTTGCCACTGCACCACACTGCTTCCAGCATTGTCTCTGTACTGTACCCCGCGTTACTGCTATTTAACTGTAAGAGGTGGGATTAATGTGCTTGATTTCTGTTTGCCTTTAACATCCACTCCCCCAACTTTACCTTGGACGTAAGCCACAAAAGAGAAGGATCTTTTTCTGTTAGTGCACAATATTGATACACAGTGTGGTAGGTTCATTGGAATAAAGATATATTCACTATATGGGCGTTATCATTGTCACGGGGGACCAGGACAATTCCCCGGGATCATAGCACCAGACAGGACAAAAGAGTTCAATAAAGCAAGTTTATTTCGTCCGGAGCCAAGTCACAGAAAAGAGCTCAAACTCCCCCAAACAGGTCTCGGTGAAATCCTAGCGAGGGGCTGGGCGTCTGCTTACCCAGAGCAGCTTCCACGTTCCCTATGGCCCAGGTCCCTCAAGACCTCAGGGATGCTATTTCAGCAAGAGCAACTTTACATTTCCCACTCGGATCGGCACCGAGCCTCGTTCTGCGGTGTCTCCGGCATGCCGCGGAGCACAGCGCTTAGTCAGCTTACACGCCAACATCAATAATGACTGGAGCTCAGACTGGCCACTCTTTACATACTTTCCATAGAAAAGCATGTAGGATAGGTCACTGACCAATCATAGCACGGATGCTATGCGCTGGCCAATCACAGAGCACGGGCTCATTTGTGAAGGACCAATCTGGGCCATGGGTGGTGGCTGTGCATCTAGGACAGCCGGGATTTCAAACTGGCCAATGGGAACAGCACCTACAGGGCTCATACCCAGCAAAGGTTCCCCTGGCCGTCCAGATAGGCGCCTCAGTGTCTGGGATGAACAAAGGCTCCGCTCTTTGAACCAACATCACCCAGACTTGAGTGCTGCAGATCCCCAGTCTCACTGTGTTCCCAAGCACTGCACATCCCCCATTGTGTAACACAAAACGCAGATTCCTTTGTGTGTAGGCTGGGGTAAGTGAATTACCAGCCCGGCACACAAAGGACACACAGAAATACAGACATCACCATTTATCTTGAATAAAGGGGTTTCATACACATTGTTCTGGCCGTAGGGTTAGGTAGGTTAACTCAAGTCTTTCTATCTTCTGCAGCTTTACTCGCAAAAGTACAGGAACATAAAAATAACTTGAGGGGTGGCGCTTGTGGGGGGAAGGTCAATTAATAATGCCTTTTATGGGAGAGGCAGTAACAAGGTTTGTACTCACAGAATGCTGGATCCAAAAGGAAGTGAGCTAGTCTGTACACACAAGATATAGTCAGAACTAACCATACAGTACAACAGGGGTTGCTGGGAGAACCAACAGGGTTCTGTGCAGTAATTGCTAGGCAACAGGCAAAACAGGGAGGGAACGAAGTTACACTGGTAACAACAATGTGGCAACTTATACTGGGACGTGATGGCAGCCGGAGAGCAGAGAAAACACATAATCCTGTTCCAGGACACACATTATTACAGTACATTTTGGTAATCTTAACCACAATAAGATGGATGTGCCGGGAAAATCCTGACGGATAAGCGCAATGGCTGAGCTTAACCTTTACTTTGCGAGCAACATTGTCCCTTCCGTCACAATCATTTTTATAGAGCTTGAAGTTTAGATAGATAGATATTATTATTATTATCATTATCATTATCATAATACAAGGGTCATGTCTGTTTTTAGGGGAGCTGTGAATATACAGAGATTAGTAATGATCTCCACGCTGTGTTTAGAGATACACAGCAGGGTGTATTTATGCAAGTTTCCTGGCTGCAAAACGGGGACAAAATTGGGGCAAAAAAACAGCACAAGATTGCTTTTAATGGAAAATCTTTCCTTTGGTAAATCTGGTGCCGTTTCTTGCAGCTCCTGAGCACTGACAAATATATCCCTTAGCGTGATTACACAGGGCAAAATGTTCACATTAGAGATGAGCGAGATCGCATTTTTGGCAGGTGACACCCCCCAGCCTCAATAATCTGAGCCAAATTAAGGCAATAGCATTGTGCAGATCCAGCAGGTTCCTCACTCATCTCTATTCTGAGGGATATAAGTACCCGTCTTCTCTCCCGTATTGATAACTGTAATATTCTTGTATATCTGACCTCCCGCCTCAAGCCTATCGAAATGCTGCTGTCCAAATCATCTGCTCTTCTAGACGTGTGTCTGCTTCTGACCTCCTGAACTCTCCCTGCTGGCGTCTTAATTTCTGTATAAACTACAGCATATAAAAATACCATTTATGAGCGTTCAAATATCTCAGGCAGGTCCACAAACCACACAATTCCCCTCTTTCTTTTATGTTGTACCCTCCTCTGCACCTCCATATATCTCATCCCTTATCTCTTGTTACACCCCTACTTGTCTCTTAGGCCTTTGTCCCGCTGTAGCCGGCGGAGCGCGTGGCCGCGAGCCACCAGCTGCTTGCCTCCGTTCTGGAGGTCCCCACTAGCTCCTTCCGGAGTGGCTGACTGCGTGCTGTGACGCGTCAGCCAGCCGGAGCTTCAAGGAGCTTGTAGTTTCGGAGAGTGTTGCGTCACGTGACACGCAAGGGAGCCAATCCGTGTTCCCCCTCTGCTCCGATACCCCGCCCCCGTTCCAATTTCCCTCCTGTGCTCCGATCCCCATTCCGATTCACCCCCCCCCCTCCCCGTGTGTATTTGCCTGTGTGTGAGTGCCTGTGTGTGTGTGTGTGAGTGGAGGGGAGCAGGGAGGGAAGCTGTGTGTGTGTCTTGGGTTTTTTGTGGTTAACTTTTGGCCGGCTCGGGAGGGAGGAGGAAGGTGCGCCCAGAGAGAGGCAGAAAATGTGTATCTCCCGCTCCCTGAATCTGAGCTCCGCCGCAGCCATCCATGGGGGGGGCAGGGGGGGGGATTTACGGGAGCAGCAGAGGGCATGTGGAGGGAGGGGGAGAGTAACGGGTCCCTCAGCTCAAACAACGCCCCCCCCGCCCGCCGCTCCCGCTCCCTACAGACCGCAGGTAGCGGTCAATTGCCTGTCAGCGGGCCGCCTGTCTGCAGTGCGGGCGCGCTGACTGAGGGAGCGGGGCCTCAGCCTTACACCCAACCCAAGGTTGTCTCATCTTTGCACTTTTTACCTCCACAGCCCTCTCCCGTCTTTGACCTCTCTCCGTCTAGGGAACGCTCTTCCACTCAATATACGCCCGGCACCGTCACTTTCCACATTCAAAGCCCAGCTGACAATTCACCTGTGGAAAGAAGTCTCTTATTAAATTATCTACACCTCTGCTACGCACTCCGGGTGTGCGGGTGCCCTCCCCTGCCTGCACTCTTACACTGTGTCTGTAATCCTACCAACACACCACCTCGATTGTTAGCTCCATGGGGCAGGTTCTCCCTTTGCCTTATGTTCTCATTTATTGTTGCGCGTATCCCAATGGTTTGTCATTTATTTATTTTGTATTGTAATATTGTACTGTGCTGCGTACATTGTTGGTGCCATATGAATAAAATGATACATACATACATGAATACTCTATAAATATACAGTGCAGCATGTTCATTTTCAGGTTTGAGCGAGGACCTGAAACGCTGATTCATACAGGTAAGGGAAGCCTTGTCCCGAGGCAGTCATCTGGTGGGGACTTATAAACGAAGATGCTAATTGATATTCTAATTGCTCTAGATCAGATACAGCACTCATTTACATACAGCAAAGAGAAATGATGGAGTTAATGTGTTTCCCGATAGCTTCCCCACACTGGAGGAACCCTACTCTTGCTTCCTTAGAGACCCATCAAAGTGCTAGCAAAGTGTTTCCAACGAGCTGCTATTTACATTCAGCGCAGCTTTGTTCTACTTAACGTCTACTGCCATAAAACACAAAGGTCAGCCCAGCAGGAGCATGTCTTACAGTCATGATGGAAATGTAATTAGGAGATCAGAGTGAAACATTGACTTTTAGAAATCTCTGGGGGGCTTTGCACTAGGAAGTTTACAGAGCAGGTTGGCAACCTATTGTCCAGTGGTCAACTGTATGAATCATTTCTCCCCGCTCACAACCTATTGTTCAGTGGTCAACTGTATGAATCATTTCTCCCCGCTCACAACCTATTGTCCAGTGGTCAACTGTATGAATCATTTCTCCCCGCTCACAACCTATTGTCCAGTGGTCAACTGTATGAATCATTTCTCCCCGCTCACAACCTATTGTCCAGTGGTCAATCGTATGAATCATTTCTCCCCACTCACAACCTATTGTCCAGTGGTCAACAGTATGAATCATTTCTCCCCGCTCACAGCCTATTGTCCAGTGGTCAACTGTATGAATCATTTCTCCCCGCTCACAACCTATTGTCCAGTGGTCAATCGTATGAATCATTTCTCCCCACTCACAACCTATTGTCCAGTGGTCAACTGTATGAATCATTTCTCCCCGCTCACAACCTATTGTCCAGTGGTCAATCGTATGAATCATTTCTCCCCGCTCACAACCTATTGTCCAGTGGTCAACTGTATGAATCATTTCTCCCCGCTCACAACCTATTGTCCAGTGGTCAACTGTATGAATCATTTCTCCCCGCTCACAACATATTGTCCAGTGGTCAACTGTATGAATCATTTCTCCCCACTCACAACCTATTGTCCAGTGGTCAACTGTATGAATCATTTCTCCCCGCTCACAACCTATTGTCCAGTGGTCAATCGTATGAATCATTTCTCCCCGCTCACAACCTATTGTCCGCTCACAACCTATTGTCCAGTGGTCAATCGTATGAATCATTTCTCCCCACTCACAACCTATTGTCCAGTGGTCAACTGTATGAATCATTTCTCCCCGCTCACAACCTATTGTCCAGTGGTCAATCGTATGAATCATTTCTCCCCACTCACAACCTATTGTCCAGTGGTCAACAGTATGAATCATTTCTCCCCGCTCACAGCCTATTGTCCAGTGGTCAACTGTATGAATCATTTCTCCCCGCTCACAACCTATTGTCCAGTGGTCAATCGTATGAATCATTTCTCCCCACTCACAACCTATTGTCCAGTGGTCAACTGTATGAATCATTTCTCCCCGCTCACAACCTATTGTCCAGTGGTCAATCGTATGAATCATTTCTCCCCGCTCACAACCTATTGTCCAGTGGTCAACTGTATGAATCATTTCTCCCCGCTCACAACCTATTGTCCAGTGGTCAACTGTATGAATCATTTCTCCCCGCTCACAACCTATTGTCCAGTGGTCAACTGTATGAATCATTTCTCCCCACTCACAACCTATTGTCCAGTGGTCAACTGTATGAATCATTTCTCCCCGCTCACAAACTATTGTCCGCTCACAACCTATTGTCCAGTGGTCAATCGTATGAATCATTTCTCCCCGCTCACAAACTATTGTCCGCTCACAACCTATTGTCCAGTGGTCAATCGTATGAATCATTTCTCCCCACTCACAACCTATTGTCCAGTGGTCAACTGTATGAATAATTTCTCCCCGCTCACAACCTATTGTCCAGTGGTCAACTGTATGAATCAGTTCTCCCCGCTCACAACCTATTGTCCAGTGGTCAACTGTATGAATCAGTTCTCCCCGCTCACAACCTATTGTCCAGTGGTCAATCGTATGAGTCAGTTCTCCCCGCTCACAAGAAAGTAGACAGTAAATATTTGTGGGAAGTTGAATGACATCTTGAAAGGCCCAGGAGCTGCTGTGAAGACAAAGAATAAGGATTAGGAGCGAGCCAAGAGATTGGGAAGATTCTATGCATCGCCCGCTCCATGTACTGTCAGGAAAGAAATCAAACCGCAAGCTCTTCAGAGGCGCAGGTAGAAGGACGCGTGAAAGAGGGATGCATGCTGCTACATTCACCACAGAACTTCTGGGTGATAAATAATCACACAATTATCAGATTATCTTTCTTTACAAATGAACCGCAGGGTGGGAGATTGGCTGAACAGACACAGAGTAGCCGGTTTACATGCATAAGTTATCTGGTTAATGTTGCTGTGAGAAGCTGTCAGTGCAAAATATTGGAGCATCTGCTTGTGTTTGGTTCAGTACAGTTCTATTCAATCATTTCTGAATCCCCGGGAATGTCAGACTGGAATCTGATTAAACAGTTTAATGACAAGTAAATAAAAGATAACTTGGTTCTCTACTGTATATTGTGCATTGCATCTAAAAAAGACACACACACACACACACACACTATGAACCGCACAACACAAATAAATCAATACAGTGGATAAAGTGCAAAAATAGAAGTCAAATATAAATAGTTTATCTCTTTATGGTGGTGCTAAAGGTCTGAGGTCCCACACTGGATCCTCATAGGGGGAAAATGTACACAAATAATAATGACTGAGTGCTAGCAGTAAAGTCGGCCTCCATAACGTGAGATGGATCTCACTTACAGTATATTGTGCTACAGTGTGCACCTATATGTAAACATGAGTTCGCAGATTACTTTCTCTGCTAAGAAATGGTGGATATACAGGTACCGTATATGCAGGTACATGGAGGTATATGAAGATATATACAGGTACATGGAGGTATATGCAGGTATATGCAGGTATATGGAGGTATATGGAGGTATATGGATATTTTGATCCAATCTTCTCGTGGAAAGTATTCTAATAAAGTAAAGTTCAAAAAGCAAAAAATAGTGAAGTATTTAAACACTTAAAAGTGTTTACTATGCAAAAAAATAAAAAGCCACTTGCAATGTGGCAGTGAGTCCCATTGAACCTACGCCATAGAGAGAAAGAAAAGGAGAAACAAGGATTGGCAGGGAAACAGGTGGAGGGATAGAGAAAGCACGTCCCCTGTATACACGTGTGTCTGTCTGACCCTATAGAGATACACCAGAATAACAGACCTCATTTAAATGCATTCACTGAGTGTCTCATTTTTCAAACCAATTGTTTGTTTGAAAACTAACTTCAAACAGAACACTCTGGTCCCGGTCAAGAGAAGCTTTTCAATGAGAGCCGGGGACTAAAGGGCAATAATGGAGCCTTTGTTAGTGATTAGCTTTCATGTCCTATTAAAGGTTTTCAAAGCAATGTTACATGTGAATGGCACAGAACCATATGCTGCAATTGTCTGATGGAGTGGGGAAATGTCTCTTATGCATTTGCACAGCCTGAAAAGAGGAGGCATATAAGTGGGACTGGGTTCCTTGCTAAAGGTCACAGGCTGGAGAATTTACACCCCTATGATATCACTGAACCTTTGGGTGTTTAAACAGCCAGAAGTGTAGGTTTGGAAGTAAGACGGTATTGACAAACTGCACCCCCTGATACCATCACTGGTTGTGTTCTATTAGCTCATCTAAGATTCAAAACAATTACATGTAAATAAGATAAATCTGGCACAAGTTGAAGCTCGCGCCCGTAGTCTCTATCTTTATAAACCTTGTAAGAGGGAGTTATCACTGTTTGAGATAAACTGCCTCTAAATCCAGCATACAGGCAATCAACCAGACTCCACCTGGCTGATTAGGACTCTTAGAAAAAGCCTGATGTGAGAAACAGTAGGGAGATTCCTTAGCTCACATTTGGGCTGACATAAGGAGAAAGAGGACTGCAGAGATTTCCTTATCCCACAACTGGGCTGACCTGAGGAAAGATAATGTCTTGATGCACACAGATGGACTGTATGCTGACAGCAAGACAAGGGGACAAGACCTCTATACCTGGACACAGAGAGTGCCATAGCACACAAGGATGCTGACCCAGGAGAACAGAGAGGCCTTCTTCCCCTACAGCTACAACAGAAACAGGGACTTTCTTGTTTGACTGTTGTGTGTGTATATATATATGTTTAGGGCGGAAACCAGCTTAGTTACCCACCCAGTTAGAAAGGACTGGAGTAAAGGTTTAGTTATTCTCCAAAGTGGAGTAGGCCTTTATTTTGTTTGTTTTTATATGTTTTGCTGTGTTAAAGGAACAAGCGCAATAAAGTCGGGATTTCATTTCACCCTAATCGGTCTCCATTGCACACATCTCTTACACACCAGTCTTCACCTATTGTTCTTGTAGAATAAATATACGGTAGCAAAAACATTACTGTAAATGGGATCCAAAGAAGATTCTTCTTGTTTACTAGGAATAGACTCTCCCTTAGTTTTAGTGGTCAAGGTGTGTAGTCTATAACCATTAACCCTTTGCAGTATGTCCCTCAGCCCTCTCAGGGTTTATCCTATGCTGCAGAGATGAATCTGTGTTTACTTGGCATCTGCACAGGTTGAATCAACGTCAGTGGCACGACACGGAGGGAACAGATGGATCCTGGAGAGCACCCAGGAGGGAAGTGAAGACTGGGAGATGTGGGGGTGCTGAACACAATAACACAAGCTGGGGGAAGGATGACCAGGGAGGTGTTTTGCATGCCTGCTAATGCTTAACAAGGACATACAAATGCCCCTTACTATAGGATCTAAAGCACGGGGAGAGAGGGCAGAGAGGATGGAGGAGAGAGGGGAGAAAGGAGAGAGGGGAGAAAGGGGAGAGGGGAGAAAGGAGAGAGGGGAGAAAGGAGAGAAGGGTCTCAGCAGGAATAGGTATAATTGTTCTCCAATCGTTTTTGGAAAACGCAGTAGAGCATCACATACCTGTCTATCATTAAAAGGGATTTAAAAAAAGTGATTAATTCCCTTGGTTTCCTTACTTCAATAAATTTATCTCAATTCTTTTAACCCTTTCTGCGCTTGATGAACCGGTTCTCTTCATATCAACCACGGAGAATCGCTGCTCCTTGGATCAAAGATGGATTTAAAAAAAAAATAAACTTTCTCCCCACTGTAAGCCATCTTCCTCATCATCTTTCCACGTCTCACATGAGAGGAGCTCCACAATGTGCCGCCAGGGAGAAGTGTCAAGGTTTCCGGCGAGGTGCTAGTGGGGAATGGGCTTTATATAGAGGAATACAGAGGAATCCTCTAAGATGAAGCTGGAGGGTGGGAGACACGAGGGAAGCCCTGGGAAGTCTTCTCTGGAAGGGTGGTCAGTGCATGGAACAGCCTCGTGGCAGAGATGATGAAGCGTATATACTTGATAAACGGTATTACAAATACAGTATAAGAAAGTCAGGGGTTAAGTGGGGTCTGAGGTTTTCACCGCAGGTAGGATAAAGTAAATAAAAAAGAAGATTGGCCATGTGGTCATTTTTAGTGATGGGCGAAAGTGTCAAAGTTCGGCCGCAAACCTACGGACAAAAGTTTCTGTTTCTTCCCCAGCCCGTGAAAATCCTTTCAAACCTTTTGGTATTCGTAAATCTTGCAAAAAAACTGAAATTCTGCTGGTTTTTTTTAAAGTCCCTTGAACAAACTTTTAAAGTTTGCTTCAAGTGTAAGCGAATATTTGCTTTCACTTAGTCGAATTTTTGCATAATTAGGCAAATTTTAGCTTTTGCTTAGTTACATTTTCGCATTATCGATTTTTTTCAGGTTCACACGAATTGGCAAAAAGTGAAACTTGCAAGGAAACACAATTTTTACAGCAGAATAAAACTTGGGCGAGAAGCTCACCCGCCTGGCGCCATTAATATCACCTGACAATTGATGTGATAGAGGCTTTCATCCTGTATGTTGCTATGGCTGCTGGGCCTCTGCAGCTCTGGGGAGGTTCATACACCAGCACATAGATTATTATGAAGATTAATACCCAGTTATCCACGTGTACCACGTGTACTGCTGGTCATTACATTGCTTGGGGTTTCTCTTTCCTATTATCCCTAAAATCCAGTTTTATTTACAAACATAAAAAATAGTATGACTGCAGGTATATAGCACAACGTGGAATGCCACAGAATACAAAGCACAATGCCACATAATTAAAGCGTGGCAGATATACAAAACAATGCGGACTGCCACAGAATTAAAGCGTGGCAGGTATACAACACAAAGCGGAATGCCACAGAATGAAAGCGTGGCAGGTATATAACACAAAGTGGAATGCCACAGAATGAAAGCGTGGCAGGTATACAACACAAAGCGGAATGCCACAGAATGAAAGCGTGGCAGGTATATAACACAAAGTGGAATGCCACAGAATGAAAGCGTGACAGGTATATAACACAAAGCGGAATGCCACAGAATGAAAGCGTGGCAGGTATATAACACAAAGCGGAATGACACAGAATGAAAGCGTGGCAGGTATACAACACAAAGCGGAATGCCACAGAATGAAAGCGTGGCAGGTATACAACACAAAGCGGAATGACACAGAATGAAAGCGTGGCAGGTATATAACACAAAGCGGAATGACACAGAATGAAAGCGTGGCAGGTATATAACACAAAGCGGAATGCCACAGAATGAAAGCGTGGCAGGTATATAACACAAAGCGGAATGCCACAGAATGAAAGCGTGGCAGGTATATAACACAAAGCGGAATGCCACAGAATGAAAGCGTGGCAGGTATATAACACAAAGCGGAATGCCACAGAATGAAAGCGTGGCAGGTATACAACACAAAGCGGAATGCCACAGAATGAAAGCGTGGCAGGTATATAACACAAAGCGGAATGCCACAGAATGAAAGCGTGGCAGGTATACAACACAAAGCGGAATGCCACAGAATGAAAGCGTGGCAGGTATATAACACAAAGCGGAATGACACAGAATGAAAGCGTGGCAGGTATACAACACAAAGCGGAATGACACAGAATGAAAGCGTGGCAGGTATATAACACAAAGCGGAATGCCACAGAATGAAAGCGTGGCAGGTACGTGGTAGCTGAGTCCTTGACCCTGTTGCATTTCATTGATTTTGCGGATTATAAATGAAAGCTTCCGTACACGCTACTTAGGAGGAGGAGGAGGAGGAGGAGGAGGAGGAGAAGGAGGAGGAGGAGGAGGAGGAGAAGGAGGAGGAGGAGGAGGAGGAGGAGGAGGAGGAGGAGGAGGAGGAGGCGGACGAGGAGGAGGAGGAGGACGAGGAGGAGGAGGACGAGGAGGAGGAGGACGAGGAGGAGGAGGACGAGGACGAGGACGAGGAGGAGGAGGAGGAGAAGGAGGAGGAGGAGGAGAAGGAGGAGGAGGACGAGGAGGAGGAGGAGAAGGAGGAGGAGGAGGAGAAGGAGGACGAGGAGAAGGAGGAGGACGAGGACGAGGAGGAGGAGGAGGAGGAGGAGGAGGAGGAGGAGAAGGAGGACGAGGAGAAGGAGGAGGACGAGGAGGAGAAGGAGGAGGAGGAGGAGGAGGAGGACGAGGAGGAGGAGGACGAGGAGGAGGAGGAGGAGGAGGACGAGGAGGAGGAGGACGAGGAGGAGGAGGACGAGGAGGACGAGGACGAGGACGAGGAGGAGGAGAAGGAGGAGGAGGAGGAGGAGGAGGAGGAGGAGGAGGAGGACGAGGAGGAGGAGGAGGAGGACGAGGAGGAGGAGGACGAGGAGGAGGAGGAGGAGGAGGACGAGGAGGAGGAGGAGGAGAAGGAGGAGGAGGAGGAGGAGGAGGAGGAGGAGGAGGAGGAGGAGGAGGAGGAGAAGGAGGAGGAGGAGGAGGAGGAGGAGGAGGAGGAGGAGGAGGAGGAGGAGGAGGACGAGGACGAGGACGAGGAGGAGGAGGAGGAGGACGAGGAGGAGGACGAGGAGGAGAAGGAGGAGGAGCAGAATCAAATCTGTGAACATAAAAATATTTGACATTGCTTCACATTGCAAAGCCGGTATAACCAGCCTCACACTGAAAAGACTCAAAAGGTTGAAATAGCTTTCTGTGAGCAGGGTTACTGGCTCTGCACTTCTATAACCCAGGCTATATAGAAAATGTGTGTAAAGCGGCACCCCCTAGCCATAGGCGGGGGGGCTTCATGACCGGGGGCGGTCCGGCCTTCCCCTCGCTGGCCCGCCCCCACTCCTCCCTCCCCAGCACAGGGGAGGAGTTCCAGGAAGGCCTACTTAAGGCCAGGCTGGCGGGCAGCACATCCTCTTTGGCTGCCCGCCAGACGATTTCCCACCCACCCATCCCCTTAGTTAGTGATTGCAATCATGTAATGAATGGCAGCAGAAGGTTGAGCAGGGCAGGGTATTCCCAGGAATGTGGACATATGCATTGTATGCCGTGTTAATGGTTCTTTGTTCCGTTGCAGCACGAACAGCTGATACTGTGCTGAGTGAAAGGACGAGGTTCCGAGCAGGAGGGGTCATTGTCCAGTTTTGCCTTTGTCGCGGCGGCTCTTGGGGGGTGGGTGCTCTTTCTTGCCAGACTGGGAGCTGGGCCGTTTGAGCCCGGGGGGAGTACGAGTGGGCAAGGTCAGTTATCCATGACCTCGAGAGCCCGCTCGCGTAGGGGACACGAGGTCAGCGGTTCGAGGGCCGGCTGACCGTCCCCTCCCCTTCCTGACAAAGGAGCACTCTGGCAGGGATTGCATTTACCCCAGTAGGTTTTCTGTATAAATAAATAGCCGGGGCCATTTTACCTCCAGCTCCCGTTTCCTGTCTTTATTTGTACGTTGCATGTGGGTACAAGGCGGGGGGAGAGGGGAACCGCCTGGAACCTCCCTGGTCATGCGGCAGGCGGAAGCTTATAGGGAGTACATGTTAAAAAGGACATGAAGAAAAAGGTGACACTGTGTGCTCATTTGCATGTCATTACCCAGAATCCCTGGCTGCACTGGAAGCATTGTATGATAAGGCAGCAGTGCACAAACTGGGGGGAGACTGTCTGCGGGGGGTGCAGGGTTTACAGAGGCCCTGCGCGCTTCCCGGAGTCACTTAAATGAAGTGTTGGGGAGCGGTGAAGGTCTCTGTAAACCTCACTTACTTTGGCTCCGGCGGCTTCTTACAGCGTCGCCACGAGGTCATGTGCAATGTGACATCATGCCGCCGCCGCCGCCGAAGCAAATGTAAGATGGGGGGGGGGGGGAGAGGCGCAGGGAAAAAAGTTTGCGCTCCCCTGTTAAGGGATAATGGGGAAGGGCAGGGCTGCAGATCTGCCTGAGACATGTGAATGTGCTCACAAGCAGGATTTTTATTTGGTGAAAGTGGTGAAATTCTGAGCAAAAATGTAAGAGAGAAAGTTTGTAAAGCAAATTTATAGAGATTGGCACATTTACTAATCTTTACTTTCCATGAGAAGCTTCCCGGGTGCGGTGTCATCAGCAATATCAATCCTTATTCACAGTCACATCCGCTCATGTCCGCACATTGCACAACGCATCACCCAAGCTTTCCCTTCCCAGTGCTGCCGCTTCCAAAGTCAACCAATCAATGCTCAGCGCGGCTTAATCTGACTATGTGTCAACATCTGCTGCAACAGATAAGAACGGTCAATGAGCCACTAACGGCACCTGCACTCCATGCCGCTGGTCCTACTGGTGGGACGCACGGGGGCGCACAGATAGGGTCTTTTACACCTGTGAGGGGTCTTAGGGTCAGACTATAAGAGCTAATTAACCATTCCCATTACCCTTCCTGGTTATGGAGGCTGACACTCAGCTGGATCCCACTGTATCTGACACACTGAGTTAGCACAACCTGACACAGGCTTCATCTCCATTCTCCGCAGTGTTTCTGCACCAGGCCCCTGCCATTTACAATGTAGATCAATTGATTTTAGTCTGAGGTTGGACCACGGAGCTTTTATTAACACACTGCATTCACATATCGCTCAATGGGACATGAACAGTTCCATTACTGAATATCAATCTATTTATAGTATCCAACGCAGAGGCTGGTACAGTGGCATTTTCTGCTTAAATATGTAAGAAATGATCACAGCTAGAAATCTGTTTAGAAACAAAATCTGAAAAGATGTTTAGCCGCCAGTTGTATTTAATTGGTGACCAAATAAAAGTTCACTCAGCACTGAAAGCCGTGTTTGCTGAAGCGGTGGAAGTTACATTGGAATGCACCCGCTTATTATTTTCACGGTACTAACACCCCCAGAGTGATGCATACACAGCGATGTCAAATGGATTACAGGCAGGAGAGCAGCTTTGCAGAATGATCTCGCAGGAGGTATATAATCTGAGTTTTCAGTCCATGAAATTCCCTCAGAAATATACACTTTGCTGCAGCCCCGCACAGAAGTATTTATCCGGAATTGTGTGAGAGCACTCAGCCATATAACAACTTCCTTTGTTTCAGAAATGACCACTGTTTCAGGCACAGTGTAAGACTTAGGCAGCGAGCATGGTCAGAGCTTAGGCGCTGACCCATGCTGACGCTCGTCAGTGAGCCACTGCAGCCGCAAAGAGAGCGGCTTTAGAAGGGGCTCGCGCACGCTTCTGCAGGCGTGTGGAAGCGTAGCCGACAATCCAATTTTAGTTTTGGCGCTCACGGGAGCGCAGGGCCAGTCACGTGAGCGGTTCACCCAATGAGGGCGAAGCAGCTCCATGAGGTCACTGGCCCGCCCCCCAACGGCGCACGAACTAAGGCCAGGGAAAGCACCCGCTTTCCCTCAGCCTCAGCGCGCCTCCGCACGGCTGTAGTCACCACGGACTCAGCCTTAGGCTGCGCTTATAGTGCCGGCGACACGACGTACCGTCACGGCAAAACAAATGCATTGTCACCGTCGCTTATAGTGCACACGATGGCGACAAATCGACGGAGCGACAGCGATACCAGAAATATGATAGACACTGATATTTGATTTTTTCGGCAACAGTCTCCTCTTGCGGCCAATCGGGAGCTTCTCCGTGCCTCTGCCCGCCCCTTTTATGACATCGCCTTAACTTCAAATACAACTTTCGCAAATGGCGACGTCGCCGGGTGACGTCCTCGGTCGCGTCGCCGGCACTATAAGCGCGGCCTCATCTCTCCCTTCTGGCTATTCCTGTCTAACAAAATGAATAGTTTGTTGTAAAACTGACCGTAATGTATTGCGGGGATCCCCTAAGTGGAGGCGTGTATTTACGTAAAAAATAAATGGTGTAATCCAAATCTGTTGCATTGATTTGCAAATGTAGGCTTAAAAGTGGTATTACAGAACCCACAAACAGAACCATTACAGAATGGACAGTACCAGCTGCTTTTGTTAAGGTCTCGTACATAACTAAGCTCTGCAAAGCAGTTCTGGCCGTACACGGTTATATCTTTAGCTCTGTATAAAGCTGGTCCTAGAGGTTGTCAGTGACAGTTACCATGGAAACAGATGCAAAGTGACCACATAAAGATGCTCTTCTCTCAGCTGGACTTTTCTTCACATCCTACATACAGCGCTGGACCCTTTCTGATCAGAACACGCTCGGGGACATTAGAGGGTTCTCACTCTGCACGGGGCCCACACGGAAACTTCTCACCCAGGGAGCTGCTTTCCTTCGCAGTTTCTAAAGTGGGGTTTCATCTTGCGGTTCCAGTACATGGCGGCACCAACTGGGCAGCAATTACCATCAGAGAATATTAAACCGAGGGCACGGGGAAATACACCACAGCCGAAAAAAGACCGTGGCAGTCACAATGACATGAATTTACAATCTGAGCTTTCTTCACCCTTAACTCATTAATCACTGGGACGTCGCAATGCTTTATGGAGCAGCGTATGAAGAGGCGCACCGTGAATAAGATAAAAGGGAAAACAGTGCGCTATGTGTGGGCGTCATAATAATGTGCAATAGGGGTGGAGCGTGCCAGGGAAGAGGAGTGTTCCTAAGATCCCACAATACAATAGTATCCAAAGTACTAAATGATGGTGTGTAATTAACCCTTAATAGGACAAGTGAAAAATACACAATGCAATTAAAAAACAACCATTGATAGAACTGATCCCTAAACTAATAAAACCAAAGACTCACAAGGTAACAGACGCACATTGCATGCATCAGCATGAGAGTCAGTGTCCAGTCTCAGACAGGCGCTTGTAGCAGAACAGAAATGACCAGTCTCTGATAATGATTAATCGGGCTGGGTTTGAACTGCATTCCCTAGTAACACGATCACTAATCCTCTCCGCAGCAATAATCTCAAAAAACAATAAATAATAGGGGCGCGAGTCACGACAAGAATCCCTTATATAGTAATATGTGATACGACAACACTAAGTAAAAACACTCAACTTAAATAAATAGGAAATCGCCTGAAAGGAGCGAGCTTTGTCTCGCACTAGCGCCGCTTGCCCTGGACTCTGCCCACCCGAGGTGCACTCAGCATTACGGGCCATGAAGGAGCCTATTGGATCCACAGAAGGCGATGGGTCTTCAATCGAAACAGACTACCTCTGGGTCTATGCAGAAGTCGTCCCTTCACTTGGAGTCGTCTCGTGGGTTGGCGGCCTGTTGTTATGGCGTCTCCCGGAAGTGACGTCTCAAAACCAGACGTACGCTCTCCTGGTGCCAAACGGAATCGGGAAGTACAAAGTCAATATTCAAGCGGCTGACTGTACAGCGAAATGCGAAACAGCTGATGGGTAACTCCTTGCTAGATCCTACGTGTGTCGCCAATGCGTATGGCTTAGTCAGGGATGCTTAGATAGGCTCCGGATCCTTGTTTAAATAACCCGTATTTAATTGATTGAATGCTGTGTTGTCTTTCGCCGCTTGTTTTTTTTATGAATATAAAATTAATTAGTTCCTATACTATAATTAACATGGGGTCAAACATGGCCAGTGGTGTCTATCAATGGTTGTGAAATGTGAAAAATGTTAATAAAATAAAATGAAACCAATAACAATAATATATATTTATAAATAGATAGATATTTTATTTTGTATTGTTTTTTGAGGTAAAGAGACAGATCAGCAGTGAGTAAAATTCCTTTCTGTAAGAAGTACCCAACGGTTCTTTCTGATGTATCTAAATTTTTTATCCTAATGACGTTCAGAAGCAGCCTAATGATCCCTAAACAGCATTAAACTGTGCAGGAAGTGGCCTTCTTAAAGGGTTTATCGCCCTGGGCGGAGTAATTGGCAGATATTTGGGGAATTATTATGAAAGTTCAGAATTTGGGATTAACGTGTGGATAGTGGAACGCAGCAAACTAAAATGTAACAATTGTGCTATTAATATATTCTATTTGTATCACACGTTCCAAGCCACAGTGTCTCACAATGATACCCCAGAGGTATTCAGGCAGCCACCTCTAGTGTAGAAGCATGGTTGCGCATTTTTATACTCAAATTACCTAATTGCAGGGAGTGACAAAGTCACCGAAGTCATTTAATCCTTGCATCAGGGGTGCTCAACTCCAGTCCTCAAACCCCCCCACCCCCCAAACAGGTCGTAAGGATATCTCAGCTTTAGCATAGGTGGGTCTTTGACTGAGACACTCATTGAGCCACTTGTGCTGAAGCAAATTCCGTTTATATAAAAGGAATAACACAACAGGTTTAAAATATGGGCACAGACCAGTTCATGTAGTTCCACAACCTCCGGTGTCCACGACAGTCACTCGCCGCACTGCTCGGCGTTCTGTGTCACTTCCGGTTCTTGGTGCCTCAATGTAACTGGTCCTCCCGGCAACCCCCACGCGTTTCAACGGTGATCCGTCTTCGTCAGGGATATCATTTGTTAGTCGGTATATAAATGGGATTAATTTCTAATACAAACCTGTGACGTACACACTTACCAAGTGCACAGGAGCGTGGCTGTGAAAAGGTTAAACCACATCCTGGCTGCCCAGTTTGTCTCTCCCCCCCCTCCCCGCAGGAACTAATGGGGACACAGATGCTCAAAAAACCTACACCCCAATAACTTCAGGGTCACACCAAAGGAGTCTTGGTCCCTGTGTTCCCTGACAAAATATACATATTTCAGCAAAAAGCCAATTTATAGAAATCAGGATTGGTCAAATGTAGCCAAGAATAAGATCAATTCCTCCAGAGGTGGACATGTTCAATGATCTCAGAGAGCACTTACAGTGTAAAACGTTACATTTATTGTAACAGGGTCTGGGTTTCTACCACAGATTTTGCAATATAGCAGACATGGTGCCATGTAGCCCTTCCCAACGTGCGGGAGACAGTTTCAGGCGAGGAGAATCCAGCTTGTGCCACCAACACAACATAGACAACAATGTATCAGGTGATGAAAGGTCCATGTGGGACCTGAAACGTTGTCTGTGCACTGCTCTGGCTGTCACATTAAACGGGGAACTTCATTATGAACGTGGGAGCAGAGCTACCTTGTATCCCTGTCCTAGAGGAGACCTGTGCGATGTACTTCTTACCTGATGTCATATTCTACGTTTCTGTGATGTCATATTTTTTTAGGCTCATTACATATAAAAACAGCTGGGTTTGGCAATTAACGTTTCCATTGCTGCATCATTGGAATGTCCGCAGCTCCAGTAAAGAAAGCTGTGACGCTTGGACACGTTCTCCTGTTGTGATCACAAGTTCCTATTAAGCCTCACTCTGGATACATTCATAATTGCGTTGTATTTAGTGTTGCAAACTGCGCTACTCCAAAAACCGGCGCAATTTGCAACACTTGTGACTCTGTGTGACTTTGCGACAGTGTAGCTTGCGTAAGGACTCTGCTGCATTCTGTGACTCAATTTGCTCCGCCTGCATCAGGAGAATTTGGGGACGCAGATTATACGACGCGTTAGCGGAGGAAAGCGTCCGAGCTTTATTATAATGAGATGTTTGTCTCTCTTTTTGAGGTAAATAAACCCGCCAGGGTCAGGGGGCGTTAGGCTCTGCTAAATACATCTGCTCCAAATGTAAGAAGCAAGATTAGAAAGATTTATACACGTCGCTGCTCCCCAAACTGACGCAGCTGCTCCACGTTCGGGAACCCCTCACCCTGGGTGACAGAAGCCGAAACGTTGGACCTTCTTGGCTCATTAAACAGCTGGTGATTTTGTAGGCCGCTGTGCCTGTCCTGTTCCCTGCTCATGAGCGCATTGTGTACATTTTTATACATACGCCTCAATATATTTTCATCTCCACTGGCAGAAAAGGGTTAAAGCTGTATCCAGAGAATGTAATTTGACTTTCTGGTTTTACTGGCTACTTTTGTCCTTGTTCTGTGTGCTCACAGACCCCGGCGCGTTTTCAGACACATCGTGATGGAAATGTGTTCATCTGAATGCACCCGGAGATGCCGAATTCTCTTTGAATTGTTTGTGAGAACAGATTAGCACCTGCCAAATAAACATGACTGGAGCCGTTCTGCGTCTTATTGTTTTCACACAGATTACTCAAAACGAAAAAATATATCATCGTTAGAAACGTCTCTGTAAGTAGCAGCGTGGGGAGGAGGATCGCTGTCAGCAGCACCGCGCTGTCGAGTAAAGAAAGGATTTAGCAAAGGCTTCCGGCAGTAGAACGGCTGTAGAACTTGGTGCAACACAAGTACAAAAACGTGTGTGTGTGTGTGTGTGTGTGTGTGTGTGTGTGTGTGTGTGTGTGTGTGTGTGTGTGTGTGTGTGTGTGTGTGTGTGTGTGTGTGTGTGTGTGTGTGTGTGTGTGTGTGTGTGTGTGTGTGTGTGTGTGTGTGTGTGTGTGTGTGTGTGATATTCGGATAGAGATCCAGATTTTATTTGCTTAGAAAGGACGTATACAATCGCAGATCTGCAGAGACTCACCGATCCCCGGATAGTAATTCGGGGTGAGACCTAATTTTATCAGCGCAGCTCACTTGCAGTTTGTCAGGGGTGCTCAACTCCAATCCCCAAGCCCTCCCAACAAGTCAGGTTTGCAGGATATCTCTGCTTCAGCACAGGTGGCTCAATTTGTCCCTGCTTCAGCACAGACTGCTCAATCAGTCCCTGCGTCAGCACAGGAAGCTCAATCAGTCCCTGCTACAGCACAGGTCTTCGACAACCTCTGATTGAGCCACCTGTGCTGAAGCTGGGACATCCTGAAAACCTGGCCTGTTGTGGGGGCTTAAGGACTGGAGTTGATTGAAGTGAGTGCCTGTACATGTTCTCTGTTTATTCATCTGTGCTATTTAATAACATCCCACCACCTGTTAACGCACGCGGTGTTCCTGATACAGTGTCGCTGTTTCTGTCATGTACTGGCAGGCAGTCCTGTAATGTGAAGTATCATGTTTTATCTGCTATTTAGTTATTAGAATGAGCGCACAGAGCTCCTGTTATCGGGAATGGGTTTAGTTCTTCGCATATTCCTACCTCCTCAGATCCCCTCATTGTTCATGCAACTGTGGCTCTTTGATACTAAATTATCATGAAATAACATAATCTGTTATTCCAAAGCAAACCTTTAAATATAAGACTGCTAAAATATTATTAAATATTATTAATAACAGTGATTTCCCTAATCTGTGTGCAGAACCACTGTGCAACAATTAACAAACTAATTATATTGTCCTGCTGGGCCGTAGTAAAACCTTGTAATTATGTAGCATTAAACGTAAAATGCAATGATCCAGCAATCACAGTTATGGGAAAAAAGATTCACTTTGCCAATTTCCGTGCACATTTTCCATAAAACTCAGTCGTGAAAAGTTTGTGCAATTTTTTTAAAGAAAAGTTATCTTTGATGTGTTTTTCCACATTAATGAACATTTAAAGAACAAGTCCCTCTTGTGCAAAATAACTTTTATTCTGGACCCAGGCTCATATGTAGCATGTGAGTAAGTCCGTGTAGCTTAACTCATCCTCTTTTAAAGCACACACAGTGCTTCAATTTTCTTCACCTTTATTGAGGGAGTAACAGAAATATAAAGGTTCTATATGAGGATTGTGCGAGCAGATTTCTCTTGTCAGGAGAATAACCTATGAGAGGAAGGTGTCCTGCTATGGGGGAGCGCTTCTCTGAGGGGAAGGTAAAAAGGATTTCCCTTCTGAGGGAGCAGTGGAAGAAGTGTCCACTCACTTTGGCTGCTTGTTGGGAAAGAGGGAGCACACTTTCCTGTCAGACAGGAACACACTAAGGGCCATAACAATGTGCAGATAAAGCACTGGGAGAGGGCTAAACCAATCTCCACTGTGAGTATGGGAGGTTGCCAGGGCAACTGACTAGAGGCTGTGTAAAAGGGGATTACTTGTAACAAATATGTTGCAATATACACAGCTCTGGCTGCTTCAGAGCAGGGAAAAGCACTAACTTTAGCTGGGGAGGGCTGGCTGCCTGAGAGCAGGAAAATACAGAAATAAACACTCCTTTTCCAGGACAACTTTTGTCACATCCCAATATTATTTTGGGGTCCCTGCCGTTGCAGCAGGGTCCATGTGGGTGCTCCACTTCCCTGCCAAGTCTCTCCCAAATTGAAATCTCAGAGAAAAATAAACACACAGTGCACCAGGGTAAGTATTAGGCTGCGCTTATAGTGCCGGCGACGCAACGTCGCGGCAAAACAAATGTATTGCCTCCGTCGTGTGCGCTTATAGTGAGCCCGACACGACGGAGCGACATAACGGCACAAAATTTGGAAGCCGGTCGAATTTGATTTTTCCAGGGCTGTCACCATATGTGACAGCCTCTGAACCAATCAATGGCCAGGTCGCTTGTGACGTCGCTGCAAAGCGAAATACAACTTTCGCGGGTGGCGACATACAAAAAGGCTACATCTGTAACTTACAGTAAAGTAACAAGTGACACACACACAAAAGGTGTTTCAGAGTCCAAACATCAGTCACTGGAATTCTGAAAAGTCCCTGCGCTCTCCGTCCTCAGATAAGCCACAAAACGCAGCAGCACTCCAAAAATACTCAATAACAAAACGCAGCAGCAGTCCAAAAATACTCAATAACAAAACGCAGCAGCAGTCCAAAAATACTCAATAACAAAACGCAGCAGCACTCCAAAAATACTCAATAACAAAATGCAGCAGCACTCCAAATATACTCAATAACAAAACGCAGCAGCACTCCAAATATACTCAATAACAAAACGCAGCAGCACTCCAAATATACTCAATAACAAAACGCAGCAGCACTCCAAAAATACTCAATAACAAAACGCAGCAGCACTCCAAAAATACTCAATAACAAAACGCAGCAGCACTCCAAAAATACTCAATAACAAAACGCAGCAGCACCCCAAAAATACTCAATAACAAAACGCAGCAGCACTCCAAATATACTCAATAACAAAATGAATTTATTGCTGACATAATAAATGCACTCAGTGCCCAGACCGTGTGTGATACACACCAACCACCATTGGCGTCCTCATGTGACAGCATAACACACTCTTGACCATGACGCGTTTCGCATGCTGTACGTGGTTCATAAGGGGGTCATGTAACAAATTCCTTTCTTCCTTAAATACTCTTTTTTTATTACAAATCAATAAACAAAAAACCTACGATAATCATATTCAGGAGCCAGTCTTCAAATGTGCAGGATGATCCTAAAAATAAATAAATACATAATTACATCATTGCATAAATGAAGTGAAAGATCTCAGGGAATTCACACTTTACTCCCACTCACTTGGAAAGCGAGTGCCGATGTGCTAAAGCTTTGCCTCCTTTTGTGGATCTGGACTTTAAACACACACATGTACATTATTACATATATACCTAATAAACAAAGTTCCAGCACTCCAATAAAGACTATAAGGACAAAGCAATTAGACAAAATATGCTAAATCTATTTAGATAGCAGGGGCAGTATTAGGGCAAATAATGGAGACGAAATAAATCCGGACAACACTTACCCATAAAAAACAGAACAGAACAGGATAGGAACAGCCCAAATACTGTGCCTTCATTCTGAGCGAGGATCCAAGCACCTGCTGGACGTGCGGCAAAAATCATTAAAAAACTTGCTAAATCACGAGGTTTTCCCAGTGAGTTGCACCTGCCCCAAAAAAATGTTTTTGCCAATGTTGCCAAATTAGTGATAGATTTGTGTGCTGCAAGTAACACAAATTCACTGGTGTTGTGAGTATATATCTCCGATCCGACCCGTAGAAAGATTCTGGGCAGAAAGACATTGGGTTGGATTTACGGGGTTGGGGGTTTACGGGTTTGGGGGTTTACGTCCGGGGTTGGTTCTCATACCTCCGTGCCAGGGGTCCAGCCCGCTCTTCCGTAGCCTGAATCCACATGAACTTTGCACGCAAACCGTCGTATTTATGTGGACTATTTTACAACGAAACATAGCAGTTATTTCTTTTTAAAACAGCTTTTCAATGTAATCAAGTTCTATAAAAGATGCAGTCCCTCTTACAGTAACCTTTCTGCTCATTTCTATCTTCTGAAAAATGAATATGTATAATTTCCTATCAGAACACTGGATTTGATTTCAAGCATATTTCCGCTACTTATGTGTATCTGTGGGACTGAATGCTTCATAATTACTTAGCGAACAAGGGCACAAGGTAACCTACCAGCTTTACAGACTGCTACACATTGTTACAGTTGCTGAAAGCTCCTCCAGAGTATTTATTTGCTATGGAGATTTTTTTTTTAAGTGTCTATTTTTTAACAGTGTTATTCAACCCCATGTTGAGAAGTCTTGTGAGCGAGTGAATATGAGGAGTGAAGGAGCGGGCAGAGGCAAAGATGACCCCTAGGCCGTGGTCTTGGGGTGTTGATGAGATTGTGCTATTAGTGACAGTGTGGGAGAGTTTGGATGTAGAGGTGGGTGTAGGGGGTGACAGTGAGGGAGAGTTTTGGTGTAGGGGTGACAGTGAAGGAGAGTTTGGGTGTAGGGGTGACAGTGAGGGAGAGTTTGGGTGTAGGGGTGACAGTGAGGGAGAGTTTGGGTATAGGGGTGAAAATGAGGGAGAGTTTGGGTGTAGGGGTGAACGTGAGGGAGAGTTTGGGTGTAGGGGTGACAGTGAGAGAGAGAGTTTGGGTGTAGGGGTGACAGTGAGAGAGAGAGAGTTTGGGTGTAGGGGTGAAAGTGAGGGAGAGTTTGGGTGTAGGGGTGACAGTGAGAGAGAGTTTGAGTGTAGGGGTGACAGTGAAAGGGGGAAAGATGATTAATTCTGTTTTGGACATGTTAAGCTTCAGATAACGGTGGGACATCCAGGAGGAGATTGCAGAGAGACAGTTGGGGAAACAGGACAAGAGAGCGAGGGAGAGCTCAGGGGAAGAAATGTAAATGTGGGTATCATTGGCATAGAGATTATACTTAAAGCCAAAAGATTGCATTAGTTCCCCAAGAGAAGAGGTATAAAGTGAGAAGAGCTGAGGGCGAAGGACTCAGCCTTGTGGGGCCCAGCAGAAAGAGGGAGTGAAGAGAAGGAGACACCGGAGAAGGAAACACCGAAAGATCGGTTGGATAGGTAGGACGTGAGCCAGGAGAGAGCTGTGTCGTATAGGCCAATGGAGTGGAGAGTGTGCAGGAGAAGGGGGGGATTGACAGTGTCAAAGGCAGCAGAGCAATCCTGGAGAATTAGTAAGGAGAAGTGACCCTTAGGCTGAGCTGTGAGTTAGGGGGTCGTTGGCCACATTTGTTAGTGCTGTCTCAGTGGAGTGAAGGGGATGGAATTGCAAAGAGTAAAGCAGGGGGTTGGAGGAGAGAAAGTGAGTCAGGCAGTGGAATACAAGCCACTAAAGTAGCTTGGAGGCAAAGGGGAGAAGAGAGATAGTGTGAGAGGAAGGTTGGGTCAAGAGAGGGTTTCTTTAGAATGGGTGTGATGTTTAAAGGAAGAAGGGAATGAGATGAGAGTTTAAAAAGGTGAGTTATGGTGAGGGTTAGTTAAAGAGGGAGAGGAGGAGATGTGAGTGAATAGGATAAAGGGGGCAGGAAATAGGGTGAGATAAGAGGAGAATGGAGACATCCTTAGTCACAGGGGAAAATCAGCTGTGGGTGGAGGTAAGTGTGCGAAGGGAGTTAGGTGCTGCGTGTTTTCTGACATGAAGAGATATCATGTCTGATGGACTCAATCTTATCTGTGAAGTAGGTGACGAGGTCTTTGGCCGTGAGGATTGAAGAGGGCGAAGGTGCAGTTAGGCAGAGAAGGGCATTAAAGGTGGCAAATAGGCATTGGGGGTTAGAGGACAGAGTTAGTATGTGTGAGGAAAAGTAGGGTTAATTGGGAAGGGAAAGGGAAGTGTTATAGGAGGAGAGGGAAGTGTTATAGGAGGAGAGGATGAATGTATAATGAAGGAAATCATCCTTAGAGCGTGATTTCCTCCAGAAACGTTCAGCCGTGCGTGAGCACTTTTGGAGGTAGCAGGTAAAGTTTGTGAGCTATGGTTGTAATTTAAGTTGTTGGGGTGACGTGTGGTGGCAGGAGCTGGCTTTTCTAAGGCTGATGAAAGTGTACTGTTGTATAGAGAGGTTACCAGGTCTGGGCAGGAAAGGTTACAGATGGGAGAGGAAAAGTTTTAAAGATGTTCAAATTGGAGTGGGATCTAGAGTATGTAGGGTTCTGTATGCGCTTTTGGAAGTGGGGTTCTGTATGTGCGTGTGGAAGCGGGTTTCTGTGTGTGTGTGGAAGTGGGTTTCTGTATGTGCGTGTGGAAGTGGGTTTATGTATGTGCGTGTGGAAGTAGGGTTCTGTATGTGTGTGTGGAAGTGGGTTTATGTATGTGCATGTGGAAGTGAGTTTCTGTATGTGTGGAAGTGGGTATGTGTGTGTGGAAGTGTGTTTCTGTATGTGCGTGTGGAAGTGAGTTTCTGTATGTGCACGTGGAAGTGGGTTTCTGTATGTGCACGTGGAAGTGGGTTTCTGTATGTGCTTGTGGAAGTGGGTTTCTGTATGTGCGCGTGGAAGTGGGTTTCTGTATGTGCGCGTGGAAGTGGGTTTCTGTATGTGCGCGTGGAAGTGGGTTTCTGTATGTGCGCGTGGAAGTGGGTTTCTGTATGTTCGTGTGGAAGTGGTTTCTGTATGTGCACGTGGAAGTGGGTTTCTGTATGTTCGTGTGGAAGTGGGTTTCTGTATGTTTGTGTGGAAGTGGTTTCTGTATGTGCGCGTGGAAGTGGGTTTCTGTATGTTCGTGTGGAAGTGATTTCTGTATGTGCACGTGGAAGTGGGTTTCTGTATGTTCGTGTGGAAGTGGTTTCTGTATGTGCTTGTGGAAGTGGGTTTCTGTATGTGCTTGTGGAAGTGGGTTTCTGTATGTGCGCGTGGAAGTAGGTTTCTGTATGTGCACGTGGAAGTGGGTTACTGTATGTGCGCGTGGACGTGGGTTTCTTTATGTGCGCGTGGAAGTGGGTTTCTGTATGTGCGTGTGGAAGTGGGTTTCTGTATGTGCACGTGGAAGTGGGTTTCTATATGTGCACGTGGAAGTGGGTTTCTGTATGTGCACGTGGAAGTGGGTTTCTGTATGTGCACGTGGAAGTGGGTTTCTGTATGTGCGCGTGGAAGTGGGTTTCTGTATGTTCGCGTGGAAGTAGGTTTCTGTATGTGCGCGTGGAAGTGGGTTACTGTATGTGCGCGTGGACGTGGGTTTCTGTATGTGCGCGTGGAAGTGGGTTTCTGTATGTTCGCGTGGAAGTGGGTTTCTGTATGTGCGTGTGGAAGTGGGTTTCTGTATGTGCGTGTGGAAGTGGGTTTCTGTATGTGCGTGTGGAAGTGGGCTTCTGTATGTGCGTGTGGAAGTGGGCTTCTGTATGTGCGTATGGAAGTGGGCTTCTGTATGTGCGTGTGGAAGTGGGTTTCTGTATGTGCGTGTGGAAGTGGGTTTCTGTATGTGCGTGTGGAAGTGGGTTTCTGTATGTGCGTGTGAATGTGGGGAGGGTACAGCGGGTAGAGTGGGGCTATAGGTTATCGAGTGATGATCAGAGAGAGGGTAGGGCATGTTAGAGGAGTTAGAGACAGAGCAGAATCTGGACAAAAACAGGTCAAGAGAGTGTCCATTGCATTGAGTAGGAGACGTGGTCACTGGGAGACCATAGGAGGAGGTTAAGGAGAGAAATGGGCGGCTGAGGTGGCATTGGGATTGTTGATAGGTTAAAGTCTCCCAGGGTGAAAGGTAGGTGACAGAGGACAGGAAGTGAGGGACCCGGGGCGAGAATGTAAAGAAATGGCAAGGTTGGTCCAGGGGGACAATACATGACCGCAACAATACTGTATGTCTCTGTCAATAGCTCACTTTAGTCCCAGGAAGGACTGACCCAAACAATCTAGGTTTTTTGTTTGCCATTGTCACCAGGCTTGTTGCTTTGTCCGCTGAAGTTCAACAAATATTTTTGGAGCTGCATTTCTGTGCTACCAGCATAAGCTGGTGGTTAGAAAACTGCACCCAACAACTTCGGAAAGCAGCTGGGACTCTCTCTCTCTCACGTGCTATGCGCTATCAACATTCACAGTGATCAAGCTGGGGGCGCCAATTCAATTGACTTCTTCCGCAAGCAGAAAATGTTTAATGTTCTCTCTTCTGAGAGGTGATAGATTAAAAATGACAAACTCCAAAGTGTGTGGCGGAGTCGGGGTCGTCTCTGATTACTTTCATTGCCTGGTTCTTTTATAGAACTCATCAGATAGAAACGACACGTAGGATCTCATTTTCTCTCTGCAGATTGTGCTGGGAAGTTGCTGCAGTTTTCTGATCGTTGGGGCCACATTTTCAAGGCTTTTCTTTAAGCGCTTGTGTTTCACTTATTTACTTTAGAGTAACCTTGGGGTTAAAGTACCAGCTTTTGAAGTGGGAGGTCACTAGATTATTATGTAAATGAATAGCTGTAAACTATTGCTAATGGCGATCGCTGTTTAGTAAACAGTCACACGTCTAGGGGTCATCTTCACATGACTGTGGGCATGTACAGTACAGGCAGTCCTCGTTTTACAACGCTTCGCTTTACAAAGAATGGCTTATCCAACGCTATGAAATGCATACCTATGTTCATTTTTACACCGCCAAAACGGCTTATCCAACGCTCTTACGACGCTTTGCAAAGTTGTTTATGTGTATATAATATATATATATATATATATATATATTATATATAATATAATATTATACTATATAATATATTATATTATTATATTTTATGTTATATTATATATATATAATCAGTATATACACTATATAATTTATGTGTATGCTGCATATCTTATTGCCTGCATAAAATACTTGGTGTATTTTAGTGTTAAAAATGCCTTCAGGAACGGAACCTTTTATTTAAACAGTGTTCCTATGGGAAAATGTGTTTCCCTTTAAGACGTTTCGCTATCCAACGCCATTTTGAGTAACGCATTGTGTCGAATAACTGAGGACGGCCTGTACATGCTGTCTGTCTATCTATTAAGATCCTGTCCCGGACGGAGGAAGCTGCAATGCATGGGCAAGGAAGAGTTAATTGCACAATTGCAGCTACTCCACATGCCAGGAGTTATCGTCTCATTTAATCCCGTAAGCACCACTGCCCGGGGCGGCCTACTCCAGTCCTCAAAGGCCACCAATAGGCCAGGTATTAGGGATATCCCTGCTTCAGCACAGGTGGCTCAGTCATTGAGTAAGAGCCATGTAACACAATACAAAGGCTGCACTGAAATCTGTTTAGACAGTGGCAGTTACACAGCAATGTATATTGGAATAATGTGAATTTATTGCCACTTGTAACTAACTCTCTTTGCAAATGGCACATGGTAATGCTGCTTCAGTACTAAGCTCTGGCTATTAATGTCTGGGTGTACTTTAGTACTCAGTACTGAGTACTCAGTGCGTTAGTACTCAGTCAGGTCTGCGCTTTGCTGAAGTTCTTATGAAAAAATCCTGTGATCGGGGGGGAAAGCGAATGGCAGTTTTTTAGTTTCACACTTCTACTCCTGACACCGTATATAACTGTACTGGCAGACAGCTTAATTGCATAAGTGCAGCAATTACCTTAACGAAGATTAATATTTCTAAAGTTAGTTCACCAATTCTTTACAGATACACATAATTAAGTCTTTAAGTGAGTGATTTCTGCAAATCGTGCGCAGCGTACAGCAACTTAAACAGTATACTGCGCGCTCACGAACACAATGTCGCTTATTACTGCTGAGATGAGGGGACATGGGGGGAGAATGATTTCAGGGGAGACGGACAGGGAAGGGACAGTGACAGAGAAGAGGGACACTCATCAGGGGGGCACGGACAGTGACAGAGAACTTGAACACTCATCAGGGGGGCACAGATGGGGAAGGGACACTAATCAGGGGGGGACGGACAGTGACAGAGAACAGGGACACTCATAAGGGGGGGACGGACAGTGACAGAACAGGGACACTCATCAGGGGGGTACGGACAGTGACAGAGAACAGGGACACTCATCAGGGGGGGCAGTGACAGAACAGGGACACTCATCAGGGGGGATGGACAGTGACAGAACAGGGACACTCATCAGGGGGGGGCGGACGGGGAAGGGACACTCATCAGGGACGGACGGACAGGGAGGGGACAGTGACAGAGCACAGGGACACTCATCGGGGGGGACGGACAGGGCAGAGTGACAGAAAATATAAAAGACTATAGTTACTAAGCACTACAAAGCCACAAGACACCTTACCGTCTACTTACAGTACTTGAATTGGTAAACTTGGCCCACAGTTTAGTTAATCCCATCTGTCCAAGATGACCCCCCATATATTGAACTAAATTATTATATTTTTCATTTGATAGCATCACCAAGTTTATTTTTGAAAGAATAATCCTATATTCTTACATGAAACTCAGAGAAAAAGGATACAAAAATATATGTGTTTAAAGGGGTGTTCGAAAATGTAGTAACGTGAGTTGAACCTTGAAATAGAAGACACATTATCAGTTGGTACATAGAAAAAATAAATATATATATATATATATATATATATATATATATATATCTTATACTATATTAGTGAAAGCACTGTATGTTTGCCTGCCTGCCTGCCTGCCTGGATGTCCGGTGTCCCTAGGGGAAATCTGATTGGTCCCTTGGCCCGCCCCCGCACACCTCTCATTGGCCTGAGGCGGAGTGACGGGCCAAAGGACACACAGGGACACACACACACAGGGACACACACACAGGGACACATACACACACACACAGGGACACACACACACACACACAGGGACACACACACACAATGACAGACACACACACAGTGACACACACACACACACACACACACACACACACACACACACACACACACACACACACACACACACACACACACACACACACACACACACACACACACACACACACACACACTGTTACATACATTAGCGGGGCTCACAGTTAGCAGCACCCGCGCGCACCTCCTCCTCTCCCCGTGTCTCCCGCGCTTTCACCCCGACCCCCCCCCTCCCCCGGCGCAGCTACATTCAGCGGGACACACACACTATTATTACCCCTTCAGCGCCCCCCCCCCACCCAGTGTCAGCGGCCGTGCGAGACCCCCCCTCTATATCTCCCACCTCTCCCCCCCACACATATACATGCCCCCCCCTCCCCGGCGCTACAACTCACCCCTCCCCGGCGGGGGAACAGCCAGTGGCCAGGCAGGCTGCCTCGCGGCGCCGAGTGCCCAAGATGGCGGCGCCCGGGACACAGCGGGGGAGCGGCCACAACACGCTGCCTCCCGCCTCAGATCCACGTGGGACCTGCCGGATGGGTGAGTGAGCGGCCTTCACCTCCCTTCCACCCCCCTTCACCTCCCCTCCACCCCCCCTTCACCCCCCCTCCACCCCCCCTTCACCTCCCCTCCACCTCCCCTCCAGTGTCAGTGTCTCCCCGATACCCCCCCCCCCCCGGCGCCGCTACAGTCAGCGGGGGAGCCAGCGAGCGCCCGGGACACAGCGGGGGAGCGGCCACAACACGCTGCCTCCCGCCTCAGATCCACGTGGGACCTGCCGGACGGGTGAGTGAGCGGCCTTCACCACCCCTCACCCCCCATCACCTCCCCTCACCCCCTTTCACCTCCCCTCACTCCACTTCTCCCTTCCACCCCCCTTCACCTCCCCATTTACCTCCCCCCCTCACCTCCCCATTTACCTCCCCCCTCCACCTCCCCTTCACCACCTCCCCTTCACCTCCCCTCCACCCCCCCCCCCCCCTTCACCTCCCTTCCACCCCCCCCTTCACCTCCCTTCCACCCCCCCCCCTTCACCTCCCTTCCACCCCCCCCCCTTCACCTCCCTTCCACCCCCCCCCCCCTTCACCTCCCTTCCACTCCCCCCCCCTTCACCCCCCCTTCACCTCCCCTCCAACCCCCCACCTTCACCTCCCCTCCACCCCCCCTTCACCCCCCCTTCCCACCGCCTCCCCCCCCCTTCCCACCGCCTCCCACCCCCCGCCTTCCCTCCGCCTCCCACCCCCCGCCTTCCCACCTCCTCCCCCCCTTCCCCCCCCTTTCCACCACCTCCCCCCCTTCCAACCACCTCCCCCCCTTCCCACCACCTCCCCCCCCTTCCCACCACCTCCCCCCCTTCCCATCACCTCCACCCCCCCCCTTCCCACCACCTCCCCCCCTTCCCACCACCTTCCCCCTCCTCCCCCTTCCCACCACCTTCCCCCTCCTCCCCCTTCCCACCACATCCCCCCTTCTCCCTTTCCACCACCTTCCCCCTCCTCCTCCTTCCCACCACCTCCCCCCTTCCCACCACCTCCCCCCTTCTCCCCCTTCCCACCACCTCCCCCCTTCTACCCCTTTCCACCACCTCCCCCCTCCTCCCCCTTCCCACCACTTCTCCCCTCCCCCCCCTTTCCCCCCCCCCCGCTCCCCTTCCCCCCCCCCGCTCCCCTTCCCTCCCCGCTCCCCTTCCCCCCCTCCGCTCCCCTTCACCCCCCCTCCGCTCCCCTTTCCACCCCCCCTCCGCTCCCCTTTCCACCCCCCCCCTCCGCTCCTCTTCCCCCCCCCCCCTCCACCTCTTTTTACCCTTTCCCCTCCCACACTTCCACCCCCTCCTCTAACCCTTCCCCCCCTCCTCTAACCCTTCCCCCCCCTCCCTTCCCCCCCCTCCTCTAACCCTTCCCCCCCCTCCTCTAACCCTTCCCCCCCCTCCTCTAACCCTTCCCCCCCCCTCCTCTAACCCTTCCCCCCCCCTCCTCTAACCCTTCCCCCCCCCTCCTCTAACCCTTCCCCCCCCCTCCTCTAACCCTTCCCCCCTCCTCCTCTAACCCTTCCCCCCTCCTCCACCCCTTGCCCCCCTCCTCCACCCCTTGCCCCCCTCCTCCACCCCCTCCTCCCCTTCCCGCCGCCCTTCGCCTTCATGCCCGCCTTACCGCCTCCCCACCCCCGCCTCTGCCTTTCACCCGCCCTTACTCCGGCCGCCTCTGCCTTTCACCCACCGCCTCACAGCCGCTGCACGCACTCAACAGACACCCGCTACACTCGACACATACCTGCTGCCACACACACCTGCTGCCTCCCGCCCCTACCCCCTGACATCACTGACCCACCGCCTCACACCCTAGCAGGACCCCCACTCACAGACAGCACTCACAACCCACGCGCCAGACGCCGCCTCACACCCTTGCAGGACCCCCACTCACAGACAGCACTCACAACCCACGCGCCACCCGCCGCCTCACACCCTAGCAGGACCCCCACTCACAGACAGCACTCACAACCCACGCACCACCCGCCGCCTCACACCCTAGCAGGACCCCCACTCGCACACAGCACTCACAACCCACGCGCCACCCGCCGCCTCACACCCTAGCAGGACACACGACTCAGATTTTTACATCACTTATGGCACCAAAATATACATTGTACTGTGGTGTGGTTACAATAAACCATTTTTATACAACATCGTATTACATTTTCTTCCATCTTTCTTTTCAATATTATTATCCAACCTTTACAACAAACAGTCACCTATTGTTCCACAATTTATAAATAATACTACCTATTACGCATTTACATCCCGGGCAACGCCGGGTCTCTCAGCTAGTATATATATATATATATTGTGACAAACGGCTTACTCCGGGGCTCCGTCGTTTGTCCGGGACTGTTTAGAACACGGTCTTTTAGGGTAGGTTAAATGATGAGGCGTCACGTACTGTTCCTTTAAACAGGCTATGCCTGGTTTATTCAGTCCCAGGCACTGAGACTGCCACAGTGCATACAACAGAAAACAGATCAAAACAAAAGCTGCTCACCTGAGCGATAACTTAACTTAGATATCCCTGACTCAGGGTTGGAAGTGGCTTTTCCACTTCCAACATCAAAACACGGTACTTTTGCAGTCTTACACAAATGAACAGAAAGATTGAACCTGTTTGGGGAAGAGGCTTCTCCCCTCTGTAGTTCAGCAGCCTTCCAGCCTCCTGGCTCTTGTGGGGAGACCAGAGCAAACAGGAAATCAGTCTTTCATACCTGATTCCTAATTAGCATGACAGGTGACAGAAATCAGGCAGCAGACAAACTCTGGTCTGGATCTCTCATCCCTCAGTTCCAGCGCTTGCCAAACTGTGGGATGGAGTGTATGTATTATAAGGCTGCACTCCCAGGCCAAACAGGATAGAAACTGTCTAGTATCCTGGGAGCCCTATATACGGAATTTATTACCATCCCCTGGTTTCTGTCACATATCCTCCCCCCCAGCTCAGACCTCGAGGGATGAGCGACCATGGATATTAGGGAGTGCATCCTTGACAACCCGTCAGCATTGCCATGTTTGTGCCCTGACCTGTGTTCCACAGAAAATTTAAAGGGTTGTAGGCTTAGGAACCACCTGGTCACTCTAGCATTCTTTTCCCTGTTTTGACACATCCAGGTAAGGGGTGCATGATCTGTGACCAACCGGAATTTTCTCCCCAACAGGTAGTATTTGAGCGTCTCTACAGCCCACTTTATTGCGAGACACTCTTTCTCTACTATGGAGTAATTTTTCTCCTGGGGATTTAGTTTCCTACTTAAATAAAGGATGGGGTGCTCCTCACCTTGAGACTCCTGGGAGAGTACCGCCCCCAGCCCTACCTCAGATGCGTCGGTTTGGACTACGAACTCTTTGGAGAAGTCAGGTGTGACCAACACTGGTTGGGCACAGAGAGCTTCTTTCAGGCTTCTAAAGGCCTGTTCGGTTTCGGGGGACCACTTTACCATTAGCGGTCCTCTTGCTTTTGTGAGGTCAGTTAGTGGGGTTGCCTTAGTTGCAAAATTGGGAATAAACCTTCTATAGTACCCAATTAACCCCAAAAAGGTCCTTACTTGTTTTTTTGTAACTGGCCTTGGCCAATTTTGTATCGCCTCCACTTTGAGTGTTTGGGGTTTGAGTAAACCTCTGCCAATAGAATATCCCAGATACTTGGCCTCCTCCAGACCAATAGTGCATTTAGCGGGGTTAGCAGTTAGTCCAGCAGACCGGACTGCGTCAAGCACAGCTTGGACCTTTGGAAGGTGGGATTGCCAATCTTCACTATGGATTACCACATCATCCAGGTAGGCGGCAGCATACCGAGCATGTGGTTTTAAAATTTTATCCATCATTCTTTGGAATGTGGCGGGAGCTCCATGTAAGCCAAAAGGCAACACCTTATACTGAAAGAGGCCGTCTGGGGTTGAGAAGGCTGTCTTTTCTTTTGCCCTTTCTGTGAGGGGAACCTGCCAGTACCCTTTTGTTAGGTCTAGGGTTGTGAGATATCGGGCTTTGCCCAGTCTCTCTACAAGTTCATCTACCCTGGGCATAGGATAAGTATCAAATTTTGACACCGCGTTTAGTTTCCGGTAGTCATTACAAAACCTTGTTGTACCATCTGGCTTTGGGACTAAGACTATAGGGCTGTTCCACCCACTTTGGGATTCCTCAATTACACCTAGTTTTAGCATTTTTTTAACCTCTAAACTTATAGCCTTTCTTTTGGCCTCTGGGATTCGGTACGGTTTAAGGTTAACTCGGACCCCCGGTTCAGAGACTAGGTCATGTTCAATTACGCTAGTTCTACCTGGCCGTATAGAGAAGATTTCTTTGTTTCTTTTCACTAAATTCTGAACCTCTCGTTTCTGATGAACAGACAGGGTTTCAGCTATGCTAACCTCTGGGTCAGTTTCTTGATTCTCTGACGGACCTGGGGGTACTAGGGTTAACAAGACTTCTCTATCTTTCCAGGGCTTGAGTAGGTTTATATGGTAAATTTGCTCAGGTTTCCTCCTACCTGGCTGTCTTACCTTATAATTTACTTCTCCCACTCTTTCCAAGACCTCATATGGCCCATGCCATTTAGCAAGGAATTTACTCTCCACGGTGGGAACCAGAACTAGTACCCTATCACCTGGAGAAAAAATTCTGACCCTAGCACCCTTATTATATGTATTCCTCTGTGCTTCTTGAGCTTTCTCCATGTGTTCCCTCACTATGGGTAGGACTGCAGCAATGCGGTCCTGCATCTGGGCAACATGCTCTATTACACTTCTGTAAGGGGTAACCTCGTGTTCCCAAGTCTCTTTGGCTATATCCAGTAAGCCCCTTGGGTGTCGGCCATACAATAGTTCAAACGGGGAGAAGCCTGTGGATGATTGGGGAACTTCCCTAATGGCAAATAACAGGTACGGTAACAAACAATCCCAGTTTTTCCCATCTTTATCAACCGCCCGCCGTAACATGCTCTTTAAGGTTTTATTGAACCTTTCCACTAAACCATCTGTTTGTGGATGATAGACTGAGGTTCTGAGATGCTTGATTTTTAGGAGTTTACATAGCTCTTTCGTTACTTGGGACATAAATGGTGTTCCCTGGTCAGATAGAATCTCTTTAGGAATCCCGACCCGGGAAAACAGAACTACTAACTCTTTTGCTATGTTTTTAGCTGAGGTGCTACGTAGGGGAACTGCCTCCGGATATCGGGTGGCATAATCTAATATTACCAATATATGCTGATGTCCCCTAGCAGACTTTATTAGGGGTCCTACTAGATCCATAGCAATCCGGTCAAATGGTACCTCTATTATGGGAAGGGGTACCAATGGGCTGCGGTACGCCTTGAACGGGGCGGTGATCTGACATTCTGGGCATGAGGAACAATAATTCGTAATTTCTGCCAGAACCCCAGGCCAATAGAAGCTTCGAAGAACCTTTTCTTTTGTCTTTTCCACCCCTAGGTGTCCCCCCAATGGATGACTATGTGCGAGGTGTAATACTACGTTACGGAATGTCCGTGGTACCAACAATTGTTTAGTTGTAACTGATTTCCTTTTATCAACCCGATATACTAGGTCGTTCTCTACCTCGAAGTAGGGGTAAGCAAGTGACCTATCTGGTTGGCCAGGAGTACTATTCTGGTCCCGTATATTTCCCCTTGCTACCGCTAATGTGGGGTCCTCCCACTGGGCCTTCTTAAAACTCCCAGGACTGACCTCTATGTCAGCGAGGGTCTTATCCGGTTCTGGGGTGGTAAGTGTCTGCTCAACATCTTGATTTGGGGTATTCCCTACCAAAGTAGTGATGGGGAAGGGAATTTTACAGCACTCCTCCTTTTCCCCCTTCTTATTTGGGCCCTCGTCAACCTCCATTTCTGAAAAAGGGAAAGGATTTGTTTCTTCTAATACTTCATTATGGTCCGCTATTGAACTCTGGGCGCTATTCTGAGCGGGGGACCACATTTTTAGAAAATGGGGAAAGTCGGTCCCTATTAACACATCATGTGCCAGTTTGGGTACAATACCCACCTTGAAATCTAAAGAACCAAACTCTGTTTCAAAAAAAACATCAACAGTGGAATATTCATGATTATCCCCATGTATACAACAAATTGCCACTCTTTGTGAACTGTTTCCCTGTTTCTTCTTAATGGGCAAGAGGTATTCGGACACTAGTGTGACCATGCTCCCAGAGTCAAGAAGTGCCCGAACCCTCTTACCATTAACCTTTACAAATGCCCACAGATGGTTATTCAAGGGGTCCTCTGGGCTAGGGCCCATACATTGGGACAACAGCGAATAAGGTTCCACGCTGTTGCATTGCATGGGCTCATCATTTAGTGGGCAGATTTTTGCTGTGTGGCCCCTCTCATGACAATTTACACATTTGGGTACATAGTCTGTGTCCCACTTAGAGCCTTTTCCCGGCTCCCCATGTTGGCTATTGCCCTTAGTGTGCGAACCACTGTTGCTGGTGCTGCGTGAAGGTGGTCGCCGCTCTTCAGTGCCCCTTAACCCCGGTACCCTTTTACCGTCTCTGGAAGAGTCCTGGAACCTCGGGTAGTGGGGTTGCTCCACGACTGTGGGTTGCGGGAGCTCTTCTGCTGCATTGTACCTTTCTACGAGGGCCACAAGCTCATCCGCATTGTGGGGGTCACTCCGACTGACCCAACGGCGTAAGGCAGAGGGAAGTTTCCTCAAGAACTGGTCCATGACCAACCGTTCCACGATGTGGCTGGCTGAGTTGATCTCGGGTTGTAGCCACTTCCGGGCGAGGTGGATGAGGTCATACATCTGGCTTCGGGTGGCTTTATCCATCGTGAAGGACCATGCGTGAAACCTTTGGGCGCGAACAGCCGTGGTTACGCCGAGGCGGGCGAGGATCTCGAACTTCAATTTTGCATAGACGTTAGCTTCGGCTGGCTCTAGATCAAAGTAAGCCTTCTGGGGTTCGCCGCTTAGGAAGGGTGCGATTAGACCAGCCCACTCAGCTTCTGGCCATCCCTCTCTCTGTGCCGTGCGTTCAAACGTGAGAAGATAGGCTTCCACATCATCCGAGGGTCCCATCTTCTGAAGGTAGTGGCTTGCCCTGGTCATTTTCGGTACTGGGGCTGCCGCTGCCAGTGGAAGGTTACTGATAGTCCCCCTCAGGATCTCGAGTTCCTGCTGTAAGCCCTGAGCGAACCGCTGTTGCTCCTCTCTCAGCAAGCGGTTTGTCTCTTGCTGGTTTGCATTCGCGTTTTGCAGGGCTTCATTCGTCTGTTGCTGGTTTGCATTCGCCTGTTGCTGGTTGGCATTCGCCTGTTGCTGGTTGGCATTAATCTCTTGCTGGGCTATTAGCAGCTGTTGATGGGCTGCATTCGTCTGCTGCTGGTTTGCATTAGTTTCTTGCTGGGCTATTAACAGCTGTTGCTGGGTTTCATTCGCGTCTTTCTGGGCAGCGACATTGCGTACCAGCGCACCCACCACGTCTTCCATCTTGTTTGCAGAGGATGAAAAAAACTTTTTTTTTTTTTTTTTTTTCAAAGTTCTTCAACCCGCAGACCCCCTAGTGCTCTGCCCGCATTCTCCACCATATGTGACAAACGGCTTACTCCGGGGCTCCGTCGTTTGTCCGGGACTGTTTAGAACACGGTCTTTTAGGGTAGGTTAAATGATGAGGCGTCACGTACTGTTCCTTTAAACAGGCTATGCCTGGTTTATTCAGTCCCAGGCACTGAGACTGCCACAGTGCATACAACAGAAAACAGATCAAAACAAAAGCTGCTCACCTGAGCGATAACTTAACTTAGATATCCCTGACTCAGGGTTGGAAGTGGCTTTTCCACTTCCAACATCAAAACACGGTACTTTTGCAGTCTTACACAAATGAACAGAAAGATTGAACCTGTTTGGGGAAGAGGCTTCTCCCCTCTGTAGTTCAGCAGCCTTCCAGCCTCCTGGCTCTTGTGGGGAGACCAGAGCAAACAGGAAATCAGTCTTTCATACCTGATTCCTAATTAGCATGACAGGTGACAGAAATCAGGCAGCAGACAAACTCTGGTCTGGATCTCTCATCCCTCAGTTCCAGCGCTTGCCAAACTGTGGGATGGAGTGTATGTATTATAAGGCTGCACTCCCAGGCCAAACAGGATAGAAACTGTCTAGTATCCTGGGAGCCCTATATACGGAATTTATTACCATCCCCTGGTTTCTGTCACAATATATATATATATATATATATATATATATATATATATATAAAGTTTTACTCGTTACTGATTTATAATTCATTACATTTATTGCTGCCGGCCACCCATGTAATATTTACTAGAATGTTAAGAAAGGAGGTGAAAACACACACACTTTTTATTTGCAAGACACATAAAAGCTGACACTGCAAATCATCGAAGTGTTGGGGACAGGAGAGGCGGGGAACCTTTCCTACCAATTAACATTTGAGATGAAGATACAGGAGAAACTTCACCTGCCGAAAACGAGCAGAAGTTTAAAGCTCAATGGTTCACGGTGTTTGTAGTGAGTCACAATGCTGATGTCCTTTTCCTAGCAGCATTTACCAACCTTTTAATATTTCCAACACATTTCTGGAAATCAGAGGAATGGACAAAATAGGGCAGAATGTTTCCTCCCTTCCAGAAAGTTCTCAACCCCTTCCCTGGCAACGTGAGATTCATTATAATGATGATACTATTGGCATTAAGGAGGAAAAAAAACATATGGGGTGGGGGGGGGGGGGAGGTGGGGGAAGGGACGACAGACAGTGACAGCGAACAGGGACACTCAACAGAGGGGGAAGGACGGGGAAGGGACAGTGACAGAGAACAGGGATCCTGTATCTTCATCTCAAATGTTAATTGGTAGGAATGGTTCCTCCCTCCCCTGTCCCCAACACTTTGGTGATTTGAAGTGTCACCTTGTATGTGTCTTGCAAATAAAAAGTGTGTGTTTTTCACCTCCTTTCTTAATAATTCTCCTTAAAATTCTAGTAAATGTTGCATGGGTGAAAGTATGCAGGATATTATTCCCGATTTAATGCCGTATTTATATGCACAGCAACCGGGTGTTAATTTGCATATGGCGTTTGGGTGGTAATAAAGGAGAACCGCTGTATTGTATGTCTTTATTTGTATAGCGCCAAAAGTGTACTCAGCGCTTCACAGAGAATACAGTAATCACTATCGTCATTTCCTAAATAAAGACAAAAATCCACATGCAAATACAAACCATGTTTATTACAAGGTACAGAGGACCACTCCGAAATAGTGGTCAAGTGGTTAATGTTTATTCATTCAACATTTCGGTCCATCACAGCAGACTTTTCTCAAGGTTGATTACCAGCAGGTAATGTCAAACAAATCAAACCATTCATTGATACAGGCATCTTGGAGGTCGATAAGCAAATCCCCCTGTCTTCCACTTCTACTGTATTCCTCCGTATATCAGTGTCTGGATTCAGAGGGCTGACAGTGAAGCCTTTTTAAGCACAGAAGGTGTGTTTCCACTTTCAGCAGCTTGTTCCCTTGGGCAAGTCTCCTGCTTCCTCGCTCCAAAACTTAGATAGTAAGCTCTTTAGTACAGAGACTCATTGTTCCGGTAAAATTTGATGTACAGCAATATTTACATAGTGAGTATGTAAGATAAAACAATATCACGAAACTGCTTATTCCATAAAGCATTGAGTTCAGTGTCCGTCTGTATGAGGAAACTTTCTTTCCATTCAATCTCATTTTAGATTGTTAAAATAATACTAATAAAATACTGTTAAAGAAAAAAAGAAAAAGATGGATTTGTGTGTGACCTCTTACCTTTTAGTTGTATATGTGTTTATTGGAACAGCTCCAGCTGTAAGTAGGAGAGGATAATTACTGCAGTAACATGAAGGTCACACAGATTCACAGCTCTTATTAATCTCCAGTTTGTAGAGAACCCTTCGAGATGTTGGCAATGTAATGGTTAAAATTTGACGAGTTTTCAACATATGTAAAAGAGAAAAAGAACAAAGCGCACGACTCTCATAGCGTAAAAAAGTAATTATATTGTGACAATAATAAAGTGTAAATGAATGCATGTACAAGAAAGACTAATCATAAAAGCAGAGCATGTTTAGGGTACATGTTACCACTCTGGAAGATGGAGACTTGCTTCGTGGGGCTCCTTCAGCCTACACTGCTCCTGATCCAGTATATTAAGTAGCAGCAGGGGTAGCCAAACAACGCTAGCAAGTATTGTCCGTAACACAGTACCCAATAAAGGTTATATTGAAGAGACAAATGGAAACAAATCTCTCCTGCTCCGTCCGATCCGCTTCAACTCAAAGCCCGTCAGGGAACAGCAAAGCTTCCGACTCACCACACTCACAGACCAGGACTCTGACGTTACCTCAACACGCCGTTGGTCCACAACGGGCCCCCCAGTGATCAGCGAAGTATACGCAAGTCCCGTGAGTAGCGCAAGCAGGATCAAAGACGCTGGTAGTATTGCAGGAGAGTGTCCAATGTAGTATAAACAATCCTACGTGTTTCGTAGTGAACTACTTCGTCAGGGAAGTAGTCCCTGACGAAGTAGTTCACTACGAAACATGTAGGAAGTAGGCAGGGCCTCTTTAAACCCTGTGCCCCCCGCAGTCAGTCTCGCGCCCCCCAGTTTGCGCACCGCTGCCCTATGCTGTGTGATTACCCAGAATCTCTGATGAAGCAATTCGTGAAACGCGTAGAGTGGAGTTTCTCAGAGTCCCACGCCAGCGCAAGTTACCCTGCACCGGAGGGCACAATATTCTCTTGGAGAACGTCCTAACAGACTGCAGGAAACCCGGAACCGGCGCTTCCTATCACCCGATCTCGTGGGATATCAACAAGTCAGACAGCAGGACGCCGGTAGAAGGGAAGAGAGGCAGTGCCAGTACTTCGGCGGCTACAGGAGAACCTGCGTGCACCACTGGGCTGGAAGAGCCGTACCCAGGACTCTGGCATTAGCCGGAGAAGAAAAGCAGCCGCCCCCAGCAGAGATTTGCAATTCAATGCGCAATCCCTACCTCCCTCCTGTAAGTAGGAGCTCAGTTTGTGCCAGCGTGCGGAGTGGATATTATTGTAGTGACAGTCACGGGATTGTTCTTATGTTTAGTAAATGCACTTTTTTCTTTCTTTCTTTAGTATTTCCTACCTTTGAGGATTTTATTAATAACCAACCATAAGGTCACATATTGTTCTTATTATACAGTATTACACTGTGCGGTATGTTTTTCTCATTGCATATGCTGAGTTCCACATTGATCTTACAGTAACACCGACATTGGAGCAGCTGGACGTTTCTATTGAGGACATGGCTCACGGTTGTATTATTAAAGCTGCAGTTCAGTCTTTTTTTTGTTTTGTTTTTTAAATTTATTTTTTTACTTCAATAGTTTCATGTGTGCAATCTCTAATTACCTAAAGAACTGTATAGCTGCAGGTCAATTCGTTCTCCATGTATTGATAGGTCAAAATTTGGTGACATAATTAGTGAAGGGATCTGTTTATATTCTGCTTGTCTGTCAGTGGAAGCTCATGAATATTCATGAGCACTCCTGCACTGACATGTGCTAGAGGGAGGGCAGGGATGACAAAGGGGTGTGCCAGGGCTTGTGACAGGACATGAAGGGGCAGTGCCTTAGCAAATGGCTGTTAAAATAGAATACAAGAAAATTGGTCTTTCAAAGTTGTTTTTCTAAAAACAGAAAATGCTAAAAGTATATTTTCTTACTACAGAACTGATTTATTAAAAAAAACACACATGCAGGATATTGACTGAACTGCAGCTTTAAGACACATAGTACAAGTGTTTCTGATTTATTCAAGGATGTTTTTTCCATTAATTGCATTAGCGACACTTGCTATTCATTGCTAGTGAATTGTTACACTGTCTATATTAGCGCTACGTGCCGCACACTATGTGTTTTTCACTCTATGCTGCGTGATTACCCAGAATCCCTGGCTGCAGTGGAGTACTCTATGCTGCCTGATTACCCAGAATCCCTGGCTGCAGTGGAGTACTCTATGCTGCCTGATTACCCAGAATCCCTGGCTGCAGTGGAGAACTCTATGCTGCGTGATTACCCAGAATCCCTGGCTGCAGTGGAGTATTCTATGCTGCCTGATTACCCAGAATCCCTGGCTGCAGTGGAGTACTCTATGCTGCCTGATTACCCAGAATCCCTGGCTGCAGTGGAGTACTCTATGCTGTATGATTACCCAGAATCCCTGGCTGCAGTGGAGTTCTCTATGCTGTGTGATTACCCAGAATCCCTGGCTGCAGTGGAGTATTCTATGCTGCCTGATTACCCAGAATCCCTGGCTGTAGTGGAGTACTCTATGCTGCCTGATTACCCAGAATCCCTGGCTGCAGTGGAGTACTCTATGCTGTGTGATTACCCAGAATCCCTGGCTGCAGTGGAGTACTCTATGCTGTGTGATTACCCAGAGTCCCTGGCTGCAGTGGAGTACTCTATGCTGTGTGATTACCCAGAGTCCCTGGCTGCAGTGGAGTATTCTATGCTGCGTGATTACCCAGAATCCCTGGCTGCAGTGGAGTATTCTATGCTGCCTGATTACCCAGAATCCCTGGCTGCAGTGGAGTACTCTATGCTGCCTGATTACCCAGAATCCCTGGCTGCAGTGGAGTACTCTATGCTGTGTGATTACCCAGAATCCCTGGCTGCAGTGGAGTACGGCATGTTTGGGGACCTGTCTCAGACACGTGAATGTGCTTACAAGAGTTTAGTTTATTTTTGCAATAAGAACAGGGGAACTCACATTATTCTATTAATTTGCGTTCCATGATCCTTACGAGAATGCAATGTCCCAGTGTATTACAGTGTTTGATGCAGTACGGGGGTTTACGAGAATGCAATGTCCCAGTGTATTACAGTGTTTGATGCAGTACGGGGGCTTACGAGAATGCAATGTCCCAGTGTATTACAGTGTTTGATGCAGTACGGGGGTTTACGAGAATGCAATGTCCCAGTGTATTACAGTGTTTGATGCAGTACGGGGGTTTACGAGAATGCAATGTCCCAGTGTATTACAGTGTTTGATGCAGTACGGGGGCTTACGAGAATGCAATGTCCCAGTGTATTACAGTGTTTGATGCAGTACGGGGGCTTAAGAGGATGCAATGTCCCAGTGTATTACAGTGTTTGATGCAGTACGGGGGCTTAAGAGGATGTGTTATATTGTGTGTTTTAGCTCTGCACACTCCAGCAGTGCTGCTATGAAAATGACAACGTTTAAATGGCCTCTGTGTTGGGTGAGCTTAGCCTGAAAACTCATTATTCTGCTTTGTATTATACTGCACAGTTTTGCTGTCACTGTAACCAGGCTTTTATCTGGACACCTGTGCTCCTTGACCTATGAAGTATATACACTGTGCTGTAGGCTGAGGTCCTGGTGTCGGCGCTGCACGCACGCCTGCCAGGCTGGCGGCGCGTGCAGGTGAGATCCCCGGTCTGCAGTGAGCTGCAGGGGGAAAGACAGCGTGGGGAGAGGGGGCGTGGCCAGCACCCTGTCGCAAGTTGTGAGCACAGATTTCCTGTCCAGAGAAATCTGTTATGTAGGTAGCGGCCCCGGCCCCATTGAGGGGTGGCTCTTGTCCCTGCAGCGCATGCCATAGCGGACGCTGCAGCAGGGACCTAGCCTGAAGCCGCGCTTATAGTGACGGCGACAGCAACGCGACATCGCGTCAAAACAAATGTATTCACGTCATTCAATGCATCACGTGCGCTTACAGTAGGAGCGACGGCTTGTGTGCGATCGCTGGAAGTCAGTTAAATTTGATTTTTTCATCAGCGTCACCGGTACAGTAAACGCGGCCTTAGTGATAATAAGTAGCTCTCCAAGGTGCTGCAGTGTTCTTTCATGGGAGCTGGCCAGAGTGCTGAACTGGATCTGTTGTATTGTATTGTATGTCTTTATTTATATAGCGCCATTAATGTACATAGCGCTTCACAGTAGTCCTAACACCTACGAGTTTCTGTCTGCTGGGGGCAAACATGCAACTAATTTGGAGTTTATGGACCACACGGCTGAGAAATAATTGTGTTCAGGTGTCCTGTGCGTTCCACTCCCAGAGGCGCTTTGTCTTTGTGCCCTGGACGTGAAACACGTAGGAGAATCTCACTTGTCTAACTCTTTCCACGATGATTTACATAGAAGGTATTATCTGGTTTTCCTGCACACAATAGTTTTTTTGGGAGTGTGGTGCCAAATCTCTTTAACCTTTACAGTGCCGGCAGTCACGCAGTACCAGAGTGCCAACGAACCTCCGGCCTATTCACAAAGCAGTGATAAGTAGTTTAAAGGGTGATAAATTCCTTTATAGCGCGATACTGCCTACTCTGCGATTCACAAAGCAGTGATAACAGTGCAGTATCGCGCTATAATGGTTTTTATCACCTGTTGTGAATCCTGGATTTGTTCTAGAGCTTCCTGAGACCCCTGGAATCGGAGGGCGAAGACATCTAAAAGGTAAGAAAAACCAATGAATGTATGTTATATATTTTTTATATACACCCTCAAACCCTCTCCCCCCAGCTCACACACTCTCCCCCAGCCCCTCCACTGGCTCACACCCTCTCCCCCCAGCTCCTCCTCAGGCCCACACACTTTCCCCTACAGGCTCACACTCTCTCCTCCAGCTCCTCCACTGGCTCACATGTTCTCCCCCCAGCTCACACCTTCTCCCCCAGCTCCTCCACTGGCTCACACCCTCTCCCCCAGCTCCTCCTCAGGCTCTCACACTTTCCCCTACAGGCCCACACTGTCTGCCCCAGCTCACACTCTCTCCCCCAGCTCACACCCTCTCCCCCTCTTCAGGTTTGTCCATTATGATTGATGCCCCAAGGAATTCTTCACCCAATATTTACTGTATATATAAACGTACATTTCTTAGGGAAATATTGTATAGATAACTAACTATAAAAATAAAAGATAAAGGATTATAAGATGTTTCCAGTGATTTTCTTCAGAAAAGTCATAAGAATGATTGGATGTGGATCAGATTATCTTTTTTTTGGTGTGAATTCTGTGGATTTTGAAAAACTAATAATGATCACTAAAATGTTAGTTTCCCAGTGATAGATTCCCGTCTACTCAGGAGCGTGCAGCAAAAGTAGGTTTGTAGGCGGGCACTGCAAATCAGGATCTCAACCAAGTAGTATAGATAAAATCAGCTTTATTTCGACATATTGCTGGACATCACAGAGACTCCTGTTTCTCTGACGCGTTTCGTTCCTAGTAGGAACTTTATCAAAGTTCCTACTAGGAACGAAACGCGTCAGAGAAACAGGAGTCTCTGTGATGTCCAGCAATATGTCGAAATAAAGCTGATTTTATCTATACTACTTAGTTGAGATCCTGATTTGCAGTGCCCGCCTACAAACCTACTTTTGCTGCCGTCTCTATACTTGGTTTGAGCACGCCAATGATCCCCTGCTTTGTCTTCTGGCTACGAGGCTGTTTCCCCCTGCGGTGGTGAGGATTCGCCGCGGTTCGTGACGTGTCCAGGAGGTCCCGGAGCAAGCAAGCCGGCGCCAGCGGTGACGTCATTCCGGAGCGCAGCCGCTGTGGAGCACAGACCGGGATGCCAACGAGGGAGCTACACAGACGCCAGGCGGGTAAGGGCAGCAGGTTTAGGTCACATTATCAATACATGACGGTAGTCCTACAGGGCTATATGTCTTGTATGTGGTTTCCTTCCTGCAAAACGGGCCCCCCTCCGTGGCTGTATCAGTCTGTTTATATGCTTCCTCAGCGTTTTTAAAGCAACATGATATCTTATCAACAGGGGATCTTTGTTTTCTTCTTGGCCATACACCTTTGAGGTTGCTAAAAGTTCTACACCCAGCATTACAACCCGATTGAGCACCGGACTCCACGGGGGTCACTCCCCATACTAACTATATACTCAGGAGCGTGAATGGAAGTTACGAGAGCTGAAGGGCGGCCCACTTCTCACTATATTGGATAGGGACCAGATACTCAATTCTCCTGCTTGCTTCAAACTTGAGAAGATTGCAACATTGGAATTCTGATAGAATGTATAACATAAGTTTGAGCAAAATCTCACAATAATAATTATCATACTAAAAGCTTAGCTACCCTGCAGCGTGCAAGCATAAGAAACTGGTATCACTATAAATGGATGGGTTGCGTAGCAACACTAATCAGATGGTTTAAGAAAAGGGAGTTTGAGCTCTCATACCAAGCCTGTAATGTCCCCTGCAAGCCTCCCCATCGTATCAGGCTTTTCCATTGCAAGTAAAGAGGAGGCTCGTGTTTACACGTGAATGGTTCTCACTGCCACAACAGCACAGTGACACGTAAGCAGGTTATCAGTGCTGTAAAATATTCAATTTGTGCATATTATATATTAATACGATTGCAGGTGATTACAGGCATTTATTTTAACCACGTGAAGCCCTGTGACACACACACGTCAGTGGGTTACTGCGTGCTGCATTGTTTTGCTCTAAAACATAACAACATGAAGTGGAAAACGTTTACAAAGTGGGACAGGGTGTGAATGTTGGGCGAGAATACAGCATGAATGGAGCATTTCCCCAAATCTTATACTATGAGAAACATGAAGAAGGGTTCTTCAAGCACGTGGTTTTATCCTCTGGAAATGATACAGTGTGTTTGAATAAGGAAAATATCACCCCTCGCCCTTTCCCACCTCTATACAATAATACACAACGGAAAGAGTTCGGCTAGGTCCCCGGTGCCTGCTGTAGCGTCCGCTATGGCGTGCGCTGCAGGGACAAGAACTGCCCCTCAATGGGGCCGGGCCCGCTACCCACCTTGCCCGCTGCGTTGTGCGAAGAGATTTATCTGAAGTCAGGAAATATGTGCTCGCGACGAAGCGCTGGTTACTCCCCCCAGCGGTTCAGTCAATGAGGGCGAACCTGCCGGGTGATGCTGTTGCCGCGCCCCCTGCCCCACCTCCCCCCTGCAGCTCACTGCAGATGGGGATCTCAGGCCGCACGCGCCGCCAGCCTGGCAGGCGTGCAGCGCCAACACCGGGGCTTCAGCCTTCCTAGTTTCCTACACAACTGCTATGAGCTTCAGATTATTACTGGCACATTCATAGGGGACTGTAAGAGACATGTGCAGAGGTACAACTAGGGAGACATATTTGGGGATAATAAACCTTGGCTTTTATTCAGCCCATAGCTTTAAACAATACAGTTTAAGGAAGCAACCAAATAATCAATATCCTATCCCTGTTTAAGGCCTGACTCACTCTCCCAGTCCCTATCTGTAGGGATGGGAGGATAGGCCTCTTTCCAACCTATGACCCCAAAGAGGTACCTGTAAGCAGGGGGGCTTATCTGTCAGTCTCTGGGTTGTGTCCATGGGGGGCCACCATCTGGCGGGTTCCAGGGTCCGATGCGCCCTTGATGTAAAGGGTCTGTTTTTTTTCTGTGCTCAAGGCAACTGTTCCTGTGCATCTCTTGCAGGCAGCACAGCCCCTCTGTTCCTGTGCATCTCTTGCAGGCAGCACAGCCCCTCTGTTCCTGTGCATCTCTTGCAGGCAGCACAGCCCCTCTGTTCCTGTGCATCTCTTGCAGGCAGCACAGCCCCTCTGTTCCTGTGCATCTCTTGCAGGCAGCACAGCCCCTCTGTTCCTGTGCATCTCTTGCAGGCAGCACAGCCCATCTGTTCCTGTGCATCTCTTGCAGGCAGCACAGCCCCTCTGTTCCTGTACATCTCTTGCAGGCAGCACAGCCCGTCTGTTCCTGTGCATCTCTTGCAGGCAGCACAGCCCATCTGTTCCTGTGCATCTCTTGCAGGCAGCACAGCCCCTCTGTTCCTGTGCATCTCTTGCAGGCAGCACAGCCCCTCTGTTCCTGTGCATCTCTTGCAGGCAGCACAGCCCCTCTGTTCCTGTGCATCTCTTGCAGGCAGCACAGCCCCTCTGTTCCTGTGCATCTCTTGCAGGCAGCACAGCCCCTCTGTTCCTGTGCATCTCTTGCAGGCAGCACAGCCCATCTGTTCCAGTGCATCTCTTGCAGGCAGCACAGTCCCTCTGTGCTCAAGAGATCTCCTGCAGTTCAAGCAGGAAGATTTTCTATATGTCTGACGATCCAGGTGGAGACTGATTAATTGTCTGTAGCTAAAATTAACCAGTTCCTTGCTGGATTCCTCAGCCAATATAGGCTTTCTATTGAGTCCCTTTTAGGCAGCGGTTCTGCCCTGTTAGAGGGACATTCTGATCTGATCACAAAACCCGATGTGACTGACACTATACTCTGAGATACAATTAGTGGTTGCATTCTCCGAAACAATACAATATTACAAAAACCTGGGGGGGGAAACGACTTATTCATTATTTCAAGTTAAATATTAAATTATAAATTTCATAATAAAGATACATACAAAAATTCATGAAAAACAAATCAAAATTAAAAACAAATTATCACAACCACAAACGTAATCTCCGTAATGTAGAAAACAAGATCGTAATGTCTGAGTGCAGTAGAATTAGCAACAAGAAGGTGTATGACCATCTAATGAACATCTCAGTGCAATACATGACCACTATGACACGGAAGATGGGATAAAGATGGCACAGCTTTATTAAATATACATACATGAAGGTGCGCCCATTCTCAGCAAACAGTTCTCCATAGAGTTTGTGACCCCTCCTATCATGACTCACTCCATATTACATCGGCCGTCCACCTAGTCAGATGTCCACAAAAATGTAGGGTTGTGCATGCCATTGCCCTTGGCCAGGCATGCCCCTATAAAAAAAATCCGGGACCCCTAATGGGTACCCCGAACCGTGATCATGCTTCAACGGTGACAATCCCCCTTGGACCTCCTGACCATACCGCTGTGTCGAAAACCCGAGAAACCATCTTCATCCAGGAGGTTTGGATGGGGAATTGATTTTCTTCCATTTTTCTGCAGGTAGGTGAAACCCTCCCCCCCCCCCATACCCTTAAGTACCTAGTGCCCACCCCCTTTAATTAAAACCACCTGCCTAACCGAGAGCTATCCGGCCCAAGCCCATCCACTTCTAGCTGAGATAGTTCCTTTCTGATTTGATAATCTGACAGTCACAATCCCTGTGCGACTGAAACTATAATCCGAGACATAACTAGTGGCGTTCTGAGCCATATCGTGGTCTCTCTGCAGCACAGGGTTTGTACAGTATGTAGCATTATACAGTCGGGATGAGGTTTGGCTCAAGATATTCTGTCTGTTCTCTTCAATAATAATGCAAAGCCCCTGTCTGCCTGTGGAGCGTATCCCAATTAATTACCCAATATTCCTCAGCGTCATACAATCCAGCAAGCCATGGAGTGATTCCTCTTCCAGCACTGTTCTCAGTTTTCTACTTAATGTAATTATGGGTCTGATCTGGGAACCTTCTGTGGAGAACCTTTAATTCCTGGGAGAGTTATAAAACCCTTCTTCAATGCTTGCTGACAACGCTCACAATGCAATGCTTTGTGCTTAGAAGAAATTATTAATTACTAACAGAGCTTGGAGCAAATGCCGCTTGTGAATGAAGGATCTTGCAATTATTCCTATAAAGGAAGAACATGTGGGATTATTCAATGCTGGCCCCATTTTTCAGTGCCGAGCAGTTTTGGATGCAATCTTTTTAAGTCAGAGCCCAGCACAGCGGAGGCCTCACTTTTATATGCTGGAGCACCAAAGATTTCTGCTTTCCATTTAAAAGTTTATGAGGGTAAAAAAAAAAAAAACAGCTGTTTTCCACCATAAAATGTTATTGTGTTATCCTTTAATTAATCCTTTATCCTTTAATGAAATGCACATTATATGATTTCTAAGGACAGAGCACTTGAAGAAAGAATTTATGAACTCTGGAAAGTTCTGAACACTATTAATAAAAATGTATGCATCAAAATGTTAGTGCTAAAAAATAGTAGAAACCATAAAATGTGCATTGCATGTTTCAAGGCTTCATACACAGGATGCAGAACTCGTTTGACGCGTTGTGTCCTGTTTAATTCCTGCTTGATACACATCTTTCTGTTTTAATTTAAATTGAATTATTTTCTTTATAACTAGTGTGAATATATATGAGTTATTACTGTAATATTTTTTAGAATAGCCATCCTATGAAAATAATCACACACACATCGAACCCAGGACCCAAGCTAGTACCAATTCCCTACATACTATGCCACAGGATTGGTGTGATGAAACAGACTCTATTAACATCTACAGCACAATGCAGTGGACTGCACTGTATACTATATGTTACATTTGTTTTTAGAGTCTGTGACATCACACAACCCATGTGGCGTAGAGGTAGAGAATTGGTACTTGCATATGAAAGGTCCTGGGTTAGATTCCTGCATTTGTATTATATAAAATGTATTCATGTTCAATTGTGTGTGTGTGTATTGAATGTTTAAAAAAACAATTCCCACATGGTGTAGCGTGTGTGTCATGTGACCCTCCTCTGCGCTCGAATGTCTACGCACATGGACGCAGGGAGAGCTGCAGAGAGGAGACAGCTGCAGATGCCGGTAAGTCCTCGCACAGCAAAATTTTATAACGCGGTCTCATTCTGTGGACCCGGAGGACCGCGTCATAGCGGGGTTCAGCTGTACATTCTGTTAACCTATGTAATGAAACATCCGTGCTGCATGACACACAGTCCCATAAACCTGAGCTATTCTATTAAATAGACAATTTGGGGTTTATGTGACGTTAACATTGGCAGATAATTTTGAGGCCCTCTCTACTTTGTAATGCCCACAAACATTCTTTTTTGTTACACATCCATACACATCTGTTAGGCGCCAAACTTTTTTTTTGTGCGTCGCCCTGTGCCTGCTCTCCTCCTTGGTGCGACCCCCCTCCTTACCTCGGGCGGCGTCAAATGATGCCACGGGGTTGTGTGTCATGACGTGACCCGCGGTTCATTTGACATCACGTTACCGTAGCAACCGTGATGTAACATGGTGCAAGGAAAGTAAGCGCAAACCTTAAATATACATATATATATATATAAATAGAAACAAATAAATATCACCAAGAGGAGATGCAGCTGGTGTGAGAGATTTCACAATCTCTCAAAGTAACTTCTGGGGGGAGGACACAAAGCGCAAAAAACTTCCTCTCCAAGGTGGAAATAACACAAGGAATCTCAAATGGGCAGCATATGTAAAGAAAAAAGAAATAGTGCAACACAATTTAATAATAACATATAAGCGAGCAAGGAGGCTCCAACACACTCACATGCTCCAAGGTAAATAAAAACAATTCAACCACTCTGGGTTCAGACGCTGTGTACAGGACTCCAAACAGCTGTTTCTCGCTCTTTACGTCCGTGCTCGATCGGCGTCTGACGTCACGAACCGGTTCCCTCAATCTCCAACAGCAAGGGGAGAACCATCTGGCTCCGTGAAGATCAGCACAGCGGAAGATATCCAAAACAGGAGAGCGCTGAGGTAAGGCAGCTGGTATCACAGCAAAGAGTCCGTCAGAGGCACTGACTGCTAACACAAGGTCCAAGCGCATATAGAACCCTACGCGTTTCATTCAGAAGTCCATATCTTGGATGAAACGCGTAGGGTTCTATATGCGCTTGGACCTTGTGTTAGCAGTCAGTGCCTCTGACGGACTCTTTGCTGTGATACCAGCTGCCTTACCTCAGCGCTCTCCTGTTTTGGACATCTTCCGCTGTGCTGATCTTCACGGAGCCAGATGGTTCTCCCCTTGCTGATGGAGATTGAGGGAACCGGTTCGTGACGTCAGATGCCGATCGAGCACGGACATAAAGAGCGAGAAACAGCTGTTTGGAGTCCTGTACACAGCGTCTGAACCCAGAGTGGTTGAATTGCTTTTATTTACCTTGGAGCATGTGAGTGTGCTAGAGCCTCCTTGCTCGCTTATATGTTATTATTAAATTTTGTTGCACTATTTCTTTTTCTTTTTCTTTACATATGCTGCCCATTTGAGATTCCTTGTGTTATTTCCACCTTGGAGAGGAAGTTTTTTGCGCTTTGTGTCCTCCCCCGTGATGTAACATGACCTGCGGCGTCATTTGACACCGCGTTGCCATGGTAACGCGTCCTGGAGCCGGCTGAACCCTCGGTAAGTAGAGGTTGCAGAGGCCTTGCGCGGTCCCCCGACATTTAATTTAAATGCCTGGGGGGAGCGCACGGGACCTCTGCAACTGCTCGCGCCCCCCAAAAAAAATTTCACGCCCCCTGTTTGTGCACCACTGGTGTACATAATGACGCCCACCATTACAAATACAAAACATGCACATTAGACGTTACTCACAGCGCTACCTGTTGACAAACTGTTTAGGCAGTTTTATCTGTTCCCTAACGCACAACCAGTAATGTGATATGTGTACACACACCAAGTAATGTAATATACTAACGCACAACCAGTAATGGGATATACTAACACACAACCAGTAATGGGATATACTAACACACAACCAGTAACGTAATATACTAACACACACCCAGTAATGGGATATACTAACACACAACCAATAATGGGATATACTAACACACAACCAGTAATGGGAAATACTAACACAAAACCAGTAATGGGATATACTAACACACAACCAATAATGGGATATACTAACACACAACCAGTAATGGGATATACTAACACACAACCAGTAATGTAATATACTAACACACAACCAGTAATGGGATATAGTAACACAACCAGTAATGTAATATACTAACGCACAACCAGTAATGGGATATACTAACACACAACCAGTAATGGGATATACTAACACACCACCAATAATGGGATATACTAACACACAACCAGTAACGGGATATACTAACACACAACCAGTAACGGGATATACTAACACACAACCAGTAACGTGATATACTAACACACAACCAGCAATGGGATATACTAACACACAACCAGTAATGGGCTATACTAACACACTATCGAGCATCATTGTATTACACCCCGCCCTGTGTTAGTGGGTTTGATAACATTGGCTATGCGAGGATAATATTAACCCTTTTACCACTGGGTGGGGAAGATAATGGAAGGGATACATAAAACAAATGCAGATGAAGTGTTCCCCCAAATGTTTCCGAGTTCCACCTTAATTATCAGTTTCTCATATTTGACACAAACAATATTATTATTATATTTTCACAAAGATATTGACCCTGGAATAATACATTGAGTTATGCATTGTATTATATGTAACGAGAAAGCACAGTGAGACACAGTTTGACCTTGCAGGAGAGTATGAATTTACACACTGACTGCTTAGCAATGTCTATAAATATTACAACACAAAGAGGTGAGAACAGCAAAAGAAATGTAACATTGGAAGTAATCATGTTTGATTTAAATAATCTTCGAGCTGGTACTGAGTATCTGTGTATTCAAGGCAACAATAAACAGATTCTATCTTTGTGAATCATACTGCACCTTCACAATGTATCCGCTGCTACAGAGCGGCTTGCAACCATACATGCTTAGCACACACAGCCATTCTCCCTGCGGTACAGGTGTGACTCAGGTGTTACAGCGATTCACTTCAAGGCTGCAGGAGGTGTCAGGAGAGAGAGCAGGAAAAGATATTACAATGTGTCAGTTTTGTATTATATCTCTGTATGGACGCTGTGTTCAGAAAAACGGGACTGACTTTTATTTTATCATATCTTGCAGACAAATCACTCTATTTTAATGAAAATGTGACCAGTTATAGGTCTGTCAGAGGAGATTATTACATTTAAGAATTATTTCATAATCTACCAAATATTGTTTGAGATAAGCGTGTATGTATATATGTTTATCTTTATATAGCACCATCCATGTGCATCACACGTCACAGCGGTAATACACGGGATAGAATAATATAACACAGAATGGGAACAATCGCTTCAGACTTAAAAGTAACATTAGGGAAAGGAGTCCCTGCCCCGAAGAGCTTACAATCGAAGTGGCGCATAAAAAGAACGCACAGAGACAGTAGGAGCAGTGGCATAGCTAGACATGTACGGCCCCCTCATGTTTCTACCTCTTTTCTCTCTCTCTCTCTCTCTCTCTCTTTGCTCTCTGTCTCTCTTCTCCCTCATGTCTCTCTACCCCATGTCTTTCTTTTCCCTCTTATATATTTATTTCTTGTTCTTCATTTTCTCTCTGTGTCTCTTCCTTCCTGTATCCTTCCCTTTCATGTCTGTTATTAACCCTGTGATTTAACCCTTTCCTCCCTCTCCCCTTTCCTAGCCTGTCTCCCAGGCTGCAGCCCCGCCCACTGACTGAGACCCCGCCCCTTTCCCTCCCTCTCACCTTTCCCAGCCTGTCTCTCAGGCTACATCCCCGCCCTCTGACCGATGCCCCGCCCCTTCCCTCTCACCTTTCCCAGCCTGTCTCTCAGGCTGCAGCCCCGCCCACTGACTGAGACCCCGCCCCTTTCCCTCCCTCTCACCTTTCCCAGCCTGTCTCTCAGGCTGCAGCCCCGCCCACTGACTGAGACCCCGCCCCTTCCCTCTCACCTTTCCCAACCTGTCTCTCAGGCTGCAGCCCTGCCCACTGACTGAGACCCCGCCCCTTCCCCTCCCTCTCCCAGCCTGTCTCTCAGGCTGCAACTCCAGCCCCACTCTGCTCTACTTGAGCCCCCACCCCATTACCTAGGCCTCGTCCACTACCTAGGCCCTGCAGAGTACAGGCAGTCTTCAGTTATCCAATGGAATCCGTTCGATAGTGAAACCATTGTAAAGTGAGTCCCATGTTAATCAGTGGCGGTGAGCGTTGGATAACGCATTTGGGCATCGAAAACGGCCCATAGGGCTGCATTGTAAAGCGTTGTAAAATGAAACGTTGGATAACGAGGATTACCTGTAAGGGATTTCTCCTCTCTCCATCCTGCGGTATCTCAAGGCCACGCCCCCTGACCCAGGCTCCGCCCACATTCAGAGGAAGGGATTTCCCTCTGTGCTTCCTTCCTGCATCTCAGGCCCCGCCCCCTGACCCAGCGAGAAACGAGGGCTGAGATGTACAGTACAGTAGGGAGGGGCAGAAGAGTGTAAAGCCTTAAAAGTGGGGAGGAGAATTTTGTGTGTAATACAGTAGGAAGCCAGGAGAGGGATTTCATGAGGGGAGATGCTGAGACAGATCTAGGAAAGAGTAGAGTGATTCTGGCAGCAGCATTTAGGATAGATTGTAGGGGAGACAGGTGAGAGGCAGGAAGGCCGGACAGCAGGAGGTTACAGTAATCAAGACGGGAGAGAATGAGGGCCTGAGTCAGAGTTTTAGCAGTAGATGAGGGACTGTTACACCGATGCTCGCCACAAACCGGGACCGGACCGCGGGGCTGAGGTGGGGTTATATAATCACCGACCTTAGTCCACGCAGACTGATCCGGAGTGCACAGTTCATAGTCGTACATCGCAGGGTCAGGATTGGAGAAGGCAGCATCGTCGTTAATGAAGCAGGAGTTCGGCAACAGGAAGTCAGGAGTTCCCCGCTTCAGCTTAGGAGCGTGAGCACGGGGGTGGCTTCTGCGCGAGGAGCGGCCTCGGCCCATGACGCCGATCTCAGCAGGAGGAGACAGCAGGCTGACCTAAGTTCACCGCAGGGCAGCATCGGGTAGAACCAACGCTTCAGCGCAGAAGTCCAAGGCAGGTCTCTGCAAGAGGATAGCAGCAGGTCGCAGGAAAGGAAGGGTAGCCACTGCTAGGAGGGAATGCAGCAGGTACCAGTGCTGGCAACAACGCTTCAGCACAGACGTTCAGGACAGGCCACTGCAGGGGGATAGCAGCAGGCCGCAGGAACAGAAAGGGTAGCCACTGCTAGGAGGGAATACAGCAGGTACCAGTGCTGGCAACAACGCTTCAGCACAGGCGTCCAGGGCAGGCCACTGCAAGGAGATAGCAGCAGGCCGCAGGAAAGGAAGGGTAGCCACTGCTAGGAGGGAATGCAGCAGGTACCAGTGCTGGCAACAACGCTTCAGCACGGACGTCCAGGAACAGGCCTCTGGATACTCAGGAACTTGGAAGGAAGAACACTTGGAGTGAGGCCTGGGGCGGTTTGTGGCAGAGACAGTAACGTCCAGGTAGGAAATTATGCTCGGCGCTGGTTCAGTGCCAACGCCTAGAATATAAAGGGCGGAGATCCAATCACAGGAGGAGGGTGTGTGAGTATTCCTCCAATGAAGTAGCACAGGGCAGAAGCTGCAATGAGAGGCAGCACATGTGCCTTTGATTGCCAGGGGAAGCTTGCAACTGCATGATTCTGCAAGGCTATAGTCAAAGCCAGTAGTGGATTCCTTACAGGGACAAAGGAACGGGCGTATCTTTGCAACATTACGGACAGTGGCGGATTACCATTTAGCCCCGGGCGGCAAAATGTGGGTGCGATAAAAATGTCCGCCCTCATTTACAAATGCCGCGCTGTCTGGCCTTATGGGAAGGCACTTATATCCCAGTATCCCTAAAGGAGATGTATACAACAACATTCATTATATGTGACAAAGAGACAAACAGATGGGATAGTAAATCTCACACCGCATGGAGCTACTGCCATTAAAGATCCTCATGTCCAACACATCTTCACTGGAACGATCGGTAATGAAATAGAATAGCTAATGTAGTTCAGGGAATATATCCCAGCGATGGACTTGTTTCTGTACATGATACACACGGGAGAAGCCACAATGTCTGCTTTTCTATAACTGGCAGATTAGAAGAAACAAACATATTAACATATTGATGTCAAATATGAGAAACGCCATGACCACAACTCTTATATTCGCCACAAGCAGAATATGGAATGAAAAGACTAGTGCAGGAGTGGCCAACTCCAGACCTCAAGGGCCACCAACAGGTGGTTCAATCAGTGGCTCAGTCACCAGCTGTGCTGAAGCAGGGATATCCTGAAAACCTGACCTGTTGGTGGCCCTTGAGGACTGGAGTTGGCCCTCCCTCACGAGTACACAGGGCCGCCAACAGGGGGGTCTGCCGGGGATGGTTTCCCGGGCCTGCTGGCTGGGGGGGCCCGGCCCGCCAACGGGGAACATTTCCCTTGACCTCTGGTAGACGTGCGGGGTGGGGGGAGAGGGCTGGGGCCTGGCGGGTTTGGAGATGGGACAGGGGCCATGATGGTTTGTTTGGAGATGGGACCGGGGCCTTGTTGGCGGGTTTGGAGATGGGACCGGGGTTTGGAGATGGGGCCGTGGGGGGGGGGGAGGAGCGAGTCCGGTGGTTGGTGTTCTCCTTGTGCTTCCCTCCTCGATCGGGGAGGTGGGTCCAATGTGGCCATGCGGCGGCTGTTTGAGCAGGGTGAGGGGGGGATGTTGGGGGAGACGGGTGCGGTGGTCCCATGGCCTGGATGCCATTGCCCCCCCTGCATCCACTGCCCCCCCCCCTCCTGACACCATCCCCAAGGTAAGTCTGAATTGTATATGTATTGGGGTGGTGGGGGTATTTTGTATATGTATTGAGGAGGTGGGGGTATTTTGTATATGTATTGAGGAGGTGGGGGTATTTTGTATATGTATTGAGGAGGTGGGGGTATTTTGTATATGTATTGGGGTGGTAGGTGTATTTTGCATATGTAATGGCGGAGTTGGGGGTATTTTGTATATGTATTGGGGAGGTGGGGGTATTTTGTATATGTATTGGGGAGGTGGGGGTATTTTGTATATTTATTGGGGTGGTGGGGGTATTTTGTATATGTATTGGGGTGGTAGGTGTATTTTGTATATTTATTGGGGTGGTGGGGGTATTTTGTATATGTATTGGGGTGGTAGGTGTATTTTGTATATGTATTGGGGAGGTGGGGGTATTTTGTATATGTATTGGGGAGGTGGGGGTATTTTGTATATGTATTGGGGAGGTGGGGGTATTTTGTATATTTATTGGGGTGGTGGGGGTATTTTGTATATGTATTGAGGCGGCGGGGGTATTTTGTATATGTATTGAGGCGGTGGGGGTATTTTGTATATGTATTGGGGAGGTGGGGGTATTTTGTATATGTATTGGGGAGGTGGGGGTATTTTGTATATGTATTGGGGAGGTGGGGGTATTTTGTATATGTATTGGGGAGGTCGGGGTATTGTGTATATGTAATGGGGTGGTGGGTGTCTTTTTAAAATGTGGTGGGGGTCTTTTTAAAATGTATTGGGGCCACCCAACCATGCACCTCACCCACCCACGCACCCGCCCACCCACCCACCCAGGCAGTCAGTCAGTCACCCACCCAGGCAGGCAGTCACCCACCCAAGCAGTCAGTCACCCACCCACCCACCCACCCAGGCAGTCAGTCCCCCAGGCAGTCAGTCACCCACCCACCCACCCAGGCAGTCAGTCAGTCACCCAAGGCAGTCAGTCAGTCAAACCCAGGCAGTCAGTCAGTCAAACCCAGGCTGTCAGTCACCCACCCATCCACCCAGGCAGTCAGTCAGTCACCCACCCACACAGGCAGTCAGTCAGTCACCCACCCACCCACCCACCCACCCAGGCAGTCAGTCAGTCACCCAAGGCAGTCAGTCAGTCAAACCCAGGCAGTCAGTCAGTCAAACCCAGGCAGTCAGTCACCCACCCATCCACCCAGGCAGTCAGTCAGTCACCCACCCAGGCAGTCAGCCAGTCACCCACCCACACAGGCAGTCAGTCAGTCAGTCACCCACCCACCCAGGCAGGCAGTCACCCACCTAGGCAGTCAGTCAGTCACCCACCTAGGCAGTCAGTCAGTCACCCACCTAGGCAGTCAGTCAGTCACCCACCCAGGCAGTCAGTCAGTCACCCAATTCTGTATGAACAATAACAAGAAAACAGTTAAGTAAAAGTTATGCGCTAAAAAATTTTTTTCCGTGGTAGGTGCGCTATGGGATGGGGGGGATGGGGGGCTGCTCCTTTCATTTGTCCTGGGCCCCAAGATTTCTGTTGGCGGCCCTGCGAGTACATGAAATGTAGAAAGTGCCGATAGGCATTATCGCATAGAATCTCCCATTGAAGTATGTGATGTAGGACAGTCCCCTGATCGGAACTATTGCAGTTTACTGAATAACTCCCTTAGACTTATTAGTGCTGGGTTAACCCTGTTTGCGCCAGCAGCCAGCACTGTGCTGTGAATAGCATTGTCATTATGTGTCTATAGATCCCTTGTGTCAGTCACAATGTTACCACAATGTGTGATGGGAGAGACACAATCAGTGCGCTGAGTGGCTGTGAGAATCGGTGAGATTCTTTAATGGTTGGTTACTTATTGATTATAACATTACTGAATCTATACTCAGCACTGTACTTTGCTTCCCCCATTTCATTGCTGGATCCCTGGAGGGGCAAGTAAAAGACTGAATAATTCCACTCATGCATGTGTGCGATCTGAGCTTCTCCCTGTGCCTCTGCTACCCGCTTATTCTGGATCATGTCCTAATACATGCATTTTGCTGCACTTCTGTCTTTTCGTATTCAGTCAAATCAACATTGTGCCGGTCACCGCAGGAAGGCGGCAACGCACAACGCACAAAGCACAACGCACAGGGATATTTAGGGAGTGTTCCGCATTTTCAGTTTATTTGTAAAAAAAAGATAATCTGGAAAAAAAAAATGATTTTCATCTATAGGCATTCTACTACAATACTGCACATGATGATATTTGTATAAACGTAACTTTGTTCACTGCTTTTAAACGATGTAATTGCCTATACTTCGTTGGACTACAGAAACAGGATTGTGACGTGAGACAATCAGAGATAATATTTTGCTACATTTGCCGGTCTCCCCTGTTTGTCTGTTTCAAGCAGTTTCTGCAAAACACTAATCTCAGAGCCGCTGGACCCAATGCAATCATGCAACGGGTAGGTGTTTAGCAATAATAAGTACCCTGAACAAACCTGCCGTGCTGTTTGGATAGACGAAGTGTCTGTGTATGACCCTTCTATTTCTGCTGGCAGCTGTTTCGTCAATCAATGTTTTATTTTAGTAAAGACATTTGTTTCCTAACTATGCCATCCATCAAATACAGTGCCAGGCGCTTTGCCTATTCCAGTGACAGACGCTTTGCCTATCCCATTGCCAGGCGCTTTGCCTATCCCAGTGCCAGTGCCAGACGCTTTGCCTATCCCATCCCCAGTGCCAGACGCTTTGCCTATCCCATCCCCAGTGCCAGACGCTTTGCCTATCCCATCCCCAGTGCCGGATGCTTTGCTTATCCCATCCCGAGTGCCAGACGCTTTGCCTATCCCATCCCCAGTGCCAGGCGCTTTGCCTATCCCATCCCCAGTGCCAGGCACTTTGCCTATCCCATCCCCAGTGCCAGGTGCTTTGCCTATCCCAGTGCCAGTGCCAGACGCTTTGCCTATCCCATCCCCAGTGCCAGGCGCTTTGCCTATCTCAGTGCCAGTGCCAGACACTTTGCCTATCCCAACCCCAGTGCCAGACGTTTTGCCTATCCCATCCCCAGTGCCAGACACTTTGCCTATCCCAACCCCAGTGCCAGGCGCTTTGCCTATCCCAACCCAGTGCCAGATGCTTTGCCTATCCCAGTGCCAGTGCCAGACACTTTGCCTATGCCATCCCCAGTGCCAGGCGCTTTGCCTATCCCAGTGCCAGGCGCTTTGCCTATCCCAGCCCAGTGCCAGACGCTTTGCCTATCCCATCCCCAGTGCCAGGCACTTTGCCTATCTCAGTGCCAGTGCCAGACACTTTGCCTATCCCAACCCCAGTGCCAGACACTTTGCCTATCCCATCCCCAGTGCCAGACACTTTGCCTATCCCATCCCCAGTGCCGAACGCTTTGCCTATCCCATTCCCAGTGTCAGACGCTTTGCCTATCCCATCCCCAGTGCCAGACGCTTTGCCTATCGCAGCCCCAGTGCCAGATGCTTTGCCTATCCCATCCCGGTGCCAGACGCTTTGCCTATCCCATCCCGGTGCCAGACACTTTGCCTATCCCAGCCCCAGTGCCAGACACTTTGCTTATCCCATCCCAGTGCCAGGCGCTTTGCCTATCCCAGCCCCAGTGCCAGGCGCTTTGCCTATCCCATCCCCAGTGCCGGACGCTTTGTCTATCCCATCCCCAATACCAGGCGCTTTGTCTATCCCATCCCGGTGCCAGGCGCTTTGCCTATCCCATCCCCAGTGCCAGACGCTTTGTCTATCCCATCCCCTGTGTCAGACGCTTTGCCTATCCCATCCCCAGTGCCAGACGCTTTGCCTATCCCAGTGCCAGACGCTTTGCCTATCCCAGCCCAGTGCCAGACGCTTTGCCTATCCCATCCCCAGTGCCGGACGCTTTGCCTATCCCATCCCCAGTGCCAGACGCTTTGCCTATCCCATCCCAGTGCCAGACGCTTTGCCTATCCCATCCCAGTGCCAGGCGCTTTGCCTATCCCATCCCCAGTGCCAGACGCTTTGCCTATCCCATCCTAGTGCCAGGCGCTTTGCCTATCCCATCCCAGTGCCAGGCGCTTTGCCTATCCCATCCCCAGTGCCAGACGCTTTGCCTATCCCATCCTAGTGCCAGGCGCTTTGCCTATCGCAGCCCCAGTGCCAGGCGCTTTGCCTATCGCAGCCCCAGTGCCAGGCGCTTTGTCTATCCCATCCCAGTGCCAGGCGCTTTGCCTATCCCATCCCCAGTGCCAGACGCTTTGTCTATCCCATCCCCTGTGTCAGACGCTTTGCCTATCCCATCCCCAGTGCCAGACGCTTTGCCTATCCCAGTGCCAGACGCTTTGCCTATCCCAGCCCAGTGCCAGACGCTTTGCCTATCCCATCCCCAGTGCCGAACGCTTTGCCTATCCCATCCCCATTGTCAGACGCTTTGCCTATCCCATCCCCAGTGCCAGACGCTTTGCCTATCCCATCCCCAGTGCCGGACGCTTTGCCTATCCCATCCCCAGTGCCAGACGCTTTGCCTATCCCATCCCAGTGCCAGGCGCTTTGCCTATCCCAGCCAAGTGCAGTAAAAATGAATACAAGACGTCCATGACAGGTAGAAACTTCTGCGAAACGGGCTAAGATAGAGGCAGAGTTTTGCCTTCCTCCACTCTGGATCATTACATAGATATAAGGGTTTATTCTTTGCCGATCGGGCTGTTTTCAGTGGACATTGCCCATTCGTCAATACAGAACTTGGTCCGAAAGCATCATGAGTGGCCACTTTGGGGGATATAGACTAAGATGGGACCATATAACCATAGATGGTACCTCCTCCACTTCATTATGCAAAGCTTTAGCTGGATGGAAATACGTCCGTCTCAAACTTCAACCACTATGCTAATAAATACAGAAAATGAAAGAGGCACGAGACAATATTATTATTAATGTGTGGACAACATGTGATAACCCCTTTGCTGCACGAATAGTGCTACAAGACTCTGCTTTAGCAAGAAATTGGTCCAATGATATGCAAGGTAATATCTGAAGTCCATTTTTATAAAGTCCGAGCTCACACTGAATAGGTGACGGTTTTGTTATCAAATCTTTGTAGGCGAAATACACAGCAGGCAGACGGGTGCTACTGTATACAAGAAGAAAACGCAGCATTTCAATGGGATTTGATTAGTGTCATTTTTTAAGCTGCAGTGGAATCAATAGCTCTGATTCTGAGCGTGAAAACATCTCTGCTCGGCTCCCCACGCACAGAACTAGTGTGCTGAACACAAAACACTGAATCCAAGCTCTAATTAGCCACAAATGTATCCTAAACAGGAAAGTGTTGCAAAGATCTTGCACTGCTGGGGAGGTTGGCTAAAGCCTGGTAAAGAAATCAAAGGTTGCTCATTAAAAACGGGATAGAGTTGAATAAAAACAAAACCCAAAAAAGTCACTATTATATAACACTACAGAACTTATTTATTGAAAAAATAAAAACATAAGATTTCACACGTCTTGGTGCTTTAAACAGCAATAATCCTAGCGCCTAAAACACTTCACATCACACATATGTCAGCTCGCTAACTAATCACACAACAGTTTATCCAGGTAGTGTTTATTCACGGGCATCTAGCTATTTACGTTGTCATGACAACTACATCTCCCAAAATGTTTTTCCTAAACATGATTATTGAAAGTTTGCTTCAACTAGGTAGGAGAATTTTGACAGATTTATTATAAATCATTCTTCCTGGTAATGCACAGGTTATTAAGAATTTATATTAGTGTTAGGTACCCTTGAGATGTGGTCTGCCGTGTAGCGGCTAAAGGGCTTACAACACTTTGGCCAAAATGTTAAACTAAAAGACCATTTTATTTAATAGATATCCTTACATATATATTTAGGCACGGTACCGTGTATAAGTTTCACTGGATGTGCACTGAGCTCTGTCTGTGTTTCATGTCCTGTCTCTGGTTTTAAATATATATTGCCATGCTCAGTAGCACTCCTCTGTGACACTTATATGCTTATTTATATGTTGTGGTTATTTTGGGGGTTCAATATGAGCTTGTAAGTTTCCTGTATGCACTATACATTGGCAGAGTACAAGTGGGAGGAGGTACAGGGGTTGACACATGGGGGGTGGATTGATGGGGGAGAGGGATTGGGGGAGACATCCTCCTCAACGTTCCTGCTCCTCCCCCACAGAGCTTCTCACTCCTGCACTGACGCGGCTGCTTCTATACTAGGCTGCGCAGCGCGAGAGTAACACACTCTGTCTTGGCTGACCAGCGCATCATTTAGGGGTCGGATTCTGGGGTCAGGTATTTGGGGTTTTACAGCTGGCCTTACCCTCACTATGCCTATGTGTAACCCCGCTGCTTTTAGGTTTACCGACTTTAAATCAACATGCATTGCAATTTCATTAACTAAGCAAACATTCTATAACATGGCGAGATTCACTTAATGCTGAGATTAGAAATAGAATGCAATATACTGCTGAAAGTTTAGGCGTATGCTGGCATTAAATTGGCCCTTTAAATCTTGGGGAAAAGTTTAGCAGGGAATCGAATTTTTGGGGAAAACGCCTAAACTGTATGAGTTCATTAAAGACACCTCTCTTCTCCGGATATAATGTTTTTGGAGCACGTTAATCTCTCTCTGAATATAGGATACTCTGCCTCAACCAGCCTCTTCTCTACTTAGCAATTATATCAATGTTAAATATGCTGCCGAAATGGGACGCCTACACTGCCTGTCTCTGTAATCTGTGACCTGTGCATCTCTCTCCTTCAGCAACGGCTGATTATGGACCATTGGCTTCTGGAAAGACAGCATTTTATGATGACAAGCAAGTTAATGAAAGTAATTACTGCAGTTCAGGCTGAGACGTGGCACGGGGCGTTATTCCAAACAGTCCCATCCTTCTTCGCATGTGATCTGCGGCCCCAGTCACTGGCGGCACGTGCACCAGATTAAGCCGCGATCTGCGCTCTAGGGGTAGCAATAAGATGCGCGACTTGAGCAGAGCAGGGGGAGGCGTGGCAGGCGCATAGCTGGCTCGCCTTCATTGGCTTAACCACCGCCGTGACCAACGCTCGGCCGCCGCACCAAAAGTAAAAATCTTGTCTTTTGGCAAAGGCGGTCGCGCATCACGCTTAGTGCGCACACGCACACACACGCCGACTGGGGCCTGCCCCATAGAGAGCTATACTTTGTGTGTGGCATGCACGCTATCGAACGCACAGAAACGGGCACGGAGCCGAGGGGACGTGGATGTTGTATAAAGTTCTACTCTTAGTCCTGGAGAAATGCAGATTTGCTGCATCAGTACGGAAAGTTTAAACCTCACAGGTCTCCTCTTGTATGGCGAATAATCACGCTAATCCTCCAAAGTTCTGACAACCCACAAAGAGTCTACACTGAAAGCATAGTGAATTTCAGGCTAAAGGCGACACATTGTGTGCTCATTTGCATGTCTCTTCCCAGAATCCCTTGCTGCAGTGCAAGCACAGTATGCTACACTGGCGACACACTTTATTCGAGCTCGGCTAGTCCCACGAATTCGGGTATACCCGGGTGTATTGAGGATTGTGACTGTTTTCTGCCCAAGTGCATTGAGTTATTTTCCGGCAGGGATTGAAGCATTTTATTCCCGCTGGCTGCAATACTGCACAGTACATATATATATACTGCATTACAATTCATGAATTTATGCCATCTGGTAGACACGCGAAGCATTGCAGCCTATTAAATCCTAATCATTATCATTTAACAGATCAGCCGCCCATCAGCCAGGCATGAACCCAGGCTGGGAAGGCAAATGCAACGGGGCTTGTCAGAGGTGAGGAGCGGCGCATTCCAGGTATCTGCCAGGTACATACTGGGTATTTGCTCGAATAAAGTGTGTCGGTGCAGTATGTGATAATGGTGAAAGGCAGGGTTACAGACCTTTCTAAGGCATGTAATATAGTGTGCGTGCGTGCGCTAGTCAATTATAATTGGCTGTGTTCTATACTTGGGGCGCACGCGCACACGGCTGTGAGCCATGGCGCAGCAGACCAGGGAAAATAAAATTGTATTTTCGAGCTGCTGCCATACGCCTAACGCTGTGACGTCAGAGTCACGTCCCCTAATCGCGTGCGTCACCGCTTGCACCCTAACAACTAAATGTGCACGCCACGCGCAATGCCGGGCGCACACCCGCACGCGCAGCAGCGAGGACTGTATTACACGCCTAAGACATGTGAATGTGCTCACAAGTGATCTTTTTATTTGCTGTATGCTAACGGTGGAGGTTTCTTGTTGCCTTTTTCACCCACCAGAACTTAAAAAAACTAAATATATATACATACAGTATATAACACACACACACACACACACACACACACACACACACACACACACACACACACGTTGTGCTTGTAGCATCTTATTTTAACCCCTTCAGTGCTGGAAAGCATTGCTGCTCCCTCCAGCACTGGAAGAGTGGCCAGTAGCTGTTCTATACAAACAGGCTGGCGGATAGCAGGCGTTGCTGACATCACAAGCAGTGATAATAACCCAATGTGCAGCACGATGGGATAAGGAGGTTTGCTGTTGGGCTTCAGCAAACAGAATATTTGTGTGTAACAACATTCCTGTGCGCCCACACGAGAGAAATGAGCTGTCCCTGGTCAATAGAGAACCGCTTCACCCGTAATTACCCGGTCAATAAATCATTATTTCCAACCAACTATTCAGACAAACACTTTAAGGACACTTTAGTATATTCATTTCACCACAATGATACTTAGTAACCTTGCTGAAATGGCAAGCAATTCGCATAGACGTGTAGCTGAGCCCCCCTCTTACCTCTGGTGCGTGGGTCTGTAGGGATGATCGGAGCCGCCGGAGCTCCGCGGGGGCCCCATCTTAGAGATCGCGCATGCACAGTGCAAGCTCGGTTGCGCATGCGCAGTGTAATGGCGACGGCCATTTTGTTTAGCGCCACACATGCCGCGCAGGACTACGCATCCCACGATCCTTTGGGGTAGGAGGCCACATGGGGCTAGCGCTGCCAATAGGGATCGAGCAGAGCAGGGAAGCAGGATATCCTCCGCAGCACAGGACACGTGCGCCAGTTGAGAGAGAGGAGGCAACGGAGCAGGTAATGTCCAGGGAGCAGTGCTGCCCTGGACTAGGCCTAGTATTGCCCCGTAGGCCCCGGCTAAGCCCTGAGTCATACTAGTTAGTGTTGCAGGGAAGGCCTAAGATAGGGACGCTTCCCCATTATTATTAGTGTTCCTGCACCGGTGACAGGATGGCCTCGCTGTGCCCCAGGACCAGGCCAGGGCCCCATAGACATTTCATGTGAGACACTCCTGCTGGAGGTCAGCCACAAGGTGGACCAGGACCCTAAGGCATGAGGGGAATGTTGGGGGCCCTATGACGTGGGCCCTGACTGACCCCATTGATTCATCGGAGGTACTTGGGTACAGGAGTGCCCAGTGAGGTATAACGTGCACCAACAATACACACGGGGGTACTACTACCTGATATTTTGGGTGGGGACTGTTCCAAGGACACCGGGTGTTTAGGGCACCCTCAGTACTTTGGGGGAACCACACCGGGGTGTTGGGTGTGTGTATTGTATTGGGATTATTATCTTGTTGTTTTTATTGTATGTGTAGGTCAGTAAACATTGTTATATACCTGTGAGTGTATTCCTTATTGCTGTGATTGGTTCCCGTGAGGGGTTATCCCGCCAACGCTGGGATCCTTCATAGGTGGAGGCGCTGTACCGAGAGGAGAAAGAGCTCACCCCCGGCTCCCAGTGGCGGAGGCTCAGGCCTCCTGTAAGCAACAGGTACATAAGCACGCATAGTTGCTTTTTGGCATAGAGAAAGGGGCTACAGACATAGTCATCTGTAACCTGAGTGTTCTACTGCATTCTGCTCACTGAGGAAAGGGAGCTTATGTGCTCATATGGGCTACTCTAACAAGCTCTGTGCGGGACTGTCTGGGAATAAACACCTAGACAAAACAGCAGCACAATCCCTATCATGTTATCTATCTGTAATCAACACTTCCCCTCTCCCAGGCCTATCTCAGCATGCTCTGTCCCCAGGGATTCTTCTCACTATGCCTACACAAGTACTCCCTCACTACATCTAGCAGTGCTCCGTGTTGCACATACCTGCAGCAGAGAAGGGGTGGGGCTTGTCACAGTTAGTAAGGTGTTAAAATCGACATTAACCCTCTCTTGCTTGGGATGGTATACACTACGATAACATTTCCGTATTGAGGGAGACGCCATACACATGCTGCAAATACCTTTAATAAACAGGCACCATGGTGAGAAAAGTAAAGTCATTTAGCCAGTGTTATTTTGCAGGTGCCCCACTTTCTTATTTCAGATACGGTGGGTAGGACAGTTTGATGGATCACAGTTTTTATGTGCAGTGGTTAAAGGCCCCGCTTGGACCTGCAGAGAAAATGACCGCTCAATGCAACATGACATACCTCCTAACATCACTTCATCCCGGCAAACGCTTCTAGATCAGAAACAAAATGTGTATTCAGAGCAATTTAACACAGTCCATCGTCCTGTCACAGTCCTGTCACAGTCCTGTCACATGTCTCATCTCATAACAGCAGCAGGGTCACAATTAATGTTGGATTTCCTGCCCAGCAGCAGATTATCCATTTGTGAAACAAATTCAGATTTTTACTTATTCTTTTTTTTAATGCCGCACCTGTAACCTCTCCCTATAACTCCCCCTATTACCCCATATAACCGCTCCCCTATAATGCCTCCTATTAGCCCATATAACTCCTATTACTCCTCCTATTACTCCATATAACTCCTCCTATTACTCTAACCGCTCCCTAAAACTCTTCCTATTACCCCATATAACCACTCCCTATAACTCCTCCTATTACTCCATATAACCACTCCCTATAACTCCTCCTATTGCCCCATATAACCGCTCCCTATAACTCCTCCTATTACTTCATATAACCTCTCCCTATAACTCTCCTATTACTCCATATAACCCCTCCCTATAACTCCTATTACCCCATATAACCGCTTCCTATAACTCCTCCTTTTGCCCCATATAACCGCTCCCTATAACTCCTCCTATTACCCCATATAACCCCACCCCCCCTATAACTGTTCCTATTACCCCATATAACCGCTCCTTTTGCTTCATATAATTACTCCCTCTATGTGATTCGGTAGTTCCCTGTATAATTTGCCGACACAAGCAAAACAAAAAGGAACTTGGTGCTCTATAAAAAATGGAAATGATTATTTAGGTAATATTAATACTCAGTAAATAAAAATACCACACGTGGTACATTTGCATGTCTCAGACAGGTCTGCAACCTTGTTTTTCCCCATTATCGTCTAGCAAACTGCTTCTATTGCAGAAAGAGATTCTGGGTAATGACATGCAAATGAGCACAGTGTGTCACTGTTTACTTCTAACCAAATTCTCAGTTCTTCAATCGACAAGCGACGTTTTTGAAGGGCAGATTTAAAGATAACGGGTATGATGCTCAAAAAATATAAAGTGCGTTTTTGAAACTTAGAAGCTTGATGCTTAAAGAGTAACAATGATCTTTTATTGCTTTTGATTTCATCTATATAATTATGTTTATTTTCTTACATTAAGGCCTTTGAGTATTATTTTCTATTGAACCCACTGCAGCATCCATGCTTTTAACACAGACCCACGGAGCAATGAGGGCGTCTACATCATTCTGCCTGTCACAGAGCTGTTAGCTGGAGTATGTTAATGCATTGACTTCAATGCTCACTTGTAATATTGCTGCAATATGTCTCTCCCAACTGTGGAAGTTTTAGCATCACTGGAATTAGCATCTTAGATGCTGCATGTGGATCGCGCATATAATATATTGTGCTGACCTTCTTACTGCCAAAGTGTTTACGAGGGCAAGGAACACATTTAAAATGGAATGTTTGAGGGTTTCTGTTATCAAGAGATGGAAATGTGTTTGCATACTGTACTTAGCATTGCATGTAAAAGCTTCAATTCCACATAGATACATCAACGCTATTCTAATTATATGGAATAGAGATGAGTCATCACTATTAACTTTCATACATAGAATGAATTCCAATGGATTTTAACCTTAAGATTATATATATAACATTGGTAAAAATTCCATTTGCTTTCTTGGCTTCGACATTTATGCAGTTGAACAATGTATATTGTATATACTGCTACGCATTTGAAAGAGGTCGATGCTAACGTCCACGCTTAGAGCCGTTAGGATCAATCTTGGATAAACAATGTAACTTATGGGCAGATTCTAAGATTGAAAAGAAATTGCTTGGATCCTCAGGTCTTCTGCCGACAAGCGGCTTTTTTAAAGGATAGATTTAAAGATAAAGGGTATGATCCTCAAGAAATGGAAAGTGTGTTTTTTGAAAGCACAACAGAGAGACAGGGCGACCCTTCTAAAATATATATAAAAAGATTTGAATGAAATGAATCAAGGTAAAGAAATTAAGGCCCTCATTCTCTCCCGTCTTGATTACTGTAACCTCCTGCTGTCCGGCCTTCCTGCCTCTCACCTGTCTCCCCTACAATCTATCCTAAACACTGCTGCCAGAATCACTCTACTCTTTCCGAGATCTGTCTCAGCATCTCCCCTCATGAAATCCCTCTCCTGGCTTCCGATCAAATCCCGCATCTCACACTCCATTCTTCTCCTCACTTTTAAAGCTTTACACTCTTCTGCCCCTCCTTACATATCAGCCCTAATTTCTCGTTATGCACCATCCAGACTCTTGCGTTCTTCTCAAGGATGTCTTCTTTCTACCCCCTTTGTATCTAAAGCCCTCTCCCGCCTTAAACCTTTTTCATTGACTGCCCCACACCTCTGGAATGCCCTTCCCCTCAGTACCCGACTAGCACCCTCTCTATCCACCTTTAAGACCCAACTTAAGACACACTTGCTTAAAGAAGCATATGAATAGCACTGTCGATATTCTGAACACATGATACATAAAGCTTGGCCCCCTGCAGACGCACTTACCAGAACTCCCTCCTACTGTCTCTGTATGTTCTCCCTACCTACCAATTAGACTATAAGCTCCTCGGGGCAGGGACTCCTCTTCCTTAATGTCTAAAGCACTTATTCCCATGACCTGTTATTTATGTTATCTGTTATTTATTTGCTTACCACATGTATTACTGCTGTGAAGCGCTATGTACATTAATGGCGCTATATAAATAAAGACATACAATACAATACAAGGAGGTCTTATGGAAGCAAAGGGACCAAAAAAGAAATTCATTCCAAATCACCGTTTTTTTATCCCTAATTACAGTTATGATGGGAAAAGAATAAAAAAATCTTGTCTTAACATAGGGGCAATTTGCACCAAGATATGAACCACAGCTGGTTATATCAACATGTTGTCGAATGCCATAATAGTGACCCAAAATGTCTCCATTTTGGGGCATTGAATGGATACCCCATTATATAACATATAGTGATAGGGATTTAGCCCTCATTCAGCTGGCGCCATTTTGAATTCAGACTTTGCGCACTAAATATCCACCTGGTTTTAACGAAGTTGAAGTTTTGCCTTTCTTAAAATAATGCCTTGATGAATGTAATATATTTCGGTTGGCATATGTTGGTTATATATTGAGAGAATGTATTATACTTAGAGATATGTTTAGATATGTTTAATATTTTTGTGATATGTGGATACTATATTAAAGATATTTTAGAAGTTTCTTAAAGAGAGCAATGAATTCTGGTGTATGGTTATATATATATAAATTGCTTGGCATATATTGTATTTTGATCATTCATGTTGGTTAAGTTGTTTATATATGAATTTAATTTATGAATGAAATGTTGTTTTTGTATATAATATATATAGTTAAATTAATATAATATAGAATGTTGTACGTCCCAGCCTCAGCACAGGTGGCTCAATCAATCCCTGCTTCAGCACAGGTGGTTCAGTCTTTGACTAAGCCCCCATGCTGAAGCAGGGATATCCTTAAAACCTGACCTGTTTGGGGGGGTGGGGGGGGGTCTGGAGGACTGGAATTGAGCTGACATACTTGCAAACGAGCGGTAACTCCCAATGTATTACTTCCTGGTAAAACATTTTATAAATAAATATACTGTATGAACTTGGCTGCTTTTAACAAGTGGCTTTTTCTTGATTTCAGCACCAACTGTCCGCTGCTCTCAATTAGAGACATTACCTGTATAACCTCGTGGACTCTGCCCACCGCATGCTGCAGCCTTTTCTTCTGCACAGAGAGGGGCAATTAAAAATCCATTTCTATACTTGCTCTAATTGCCCTGTTTGGAAAATAAATGATTACACATTTTATTCCAGGCCCGATATATAATGAAGCGTCTCCCGGCTAAATGCAGCGCTGAGTGGTACGTGCGTCACAGTCCTGGGCAAGCTCTCTCTGCCTTAATTAATTCACTCAAACTTCAATTACATTGGGCAAGAAAAACATTGCAGATGGATAGAGGGACTTGAGTCAGGCTGTGGTCGCTAAACTGCAGGGATATAGATGTCGTGAACTTGATGTATCGATTTGATCTCCCAGCCGAGTCACTGGATGTTGTGTTTCTCTGGTGACTAATTAAAAGTAGTAGTGGCTCAAAAATATTTTATTTGTAGAAACTGCCTTTATTTTCCTTTTATAGCACTCCGGATCCCAGACGTCCGTGTACAAGTCCCCAGCAGTTCTCTGTTTGGGAGAAATGGTTGTGGCTGCCGCAATTAATTGCCCATGACCTTCTCTTGAACACGGGGTCGTTTCCCAAGTCCTCGGTCGGACTGCGGTTTTGAATTTGTAAAGTTATTTATAGGTCTAAAACAAACGTTTGCATGGCCGGCAAGTGTTAGCTAAGGACCAAGTTCCCAGAGCTTCGTCAGGTCACGTAACGTGGTGTCAGCACTGACGAGGGGTCTTCCAGTGATAAAAACGTGGTGCTAAGCGAGGTTTACTCCCGAGCATCGCCTGAACTATGCCTCAGATCCACAGCGATCTATTGAGTTAACAGGACGTCTCGTTATGCCTTAACCTGGGAATATGCTAATTAGGATATGCAAAGTATATTAAAATGAGCATATTTCCCAGGTGTGTCAGGTGTGCCCTGTTTGGTTCACAGGTGTGTCAGGTGCGCCCTGTTTGGTTCACAGGTGTGTCAGGTGTGCCCTGTTTGGTTCACAGGTGCCTCCCCACATGTTCTATGACAGTGTTTGCGGAGGTATATAAGTTACTTGGTACTTAACAAAAATAGAGCTCTCTGTTCCTTTCCAGTAAAACTCCTATTTCAGCATCTGAATGGGAGTAACATAAAAACCAGACCTGTTGGTGGCCCTTGAGGACTGGAGTTGCTTACGCACGGTTGTGGTAAGGTAACACGGCATTAAGCCTATGCTAATGAGATATTATACGGCTGTGGTTTTTTGCCTATAATTCGCTTTGTGGACGTGGAGTGACCTCTGGGAATAGAACGCCCGGTGCCGATTTTGCCAACGTGGTGTTATGAGCCCGGTGTTAATGGACCTCTGTATATCTTACCCTATAATGGCTGTTTGGGATAATGATATGTAACCACTATACCAATGAGCTGTTATCAGAACATTGCATAGCTACTAAAATCCGTTAAGGTTAACGCAGGGACTTTGTCTGTGGTCAGTGTTAAACTATTACTGTTACTCACATCCAGACCCTTTAATAGGGGGTTTGCAGGCTGGATGGGTGGAACACTGTTATTTCCGTCTCCACAACTTCAGCTAAATCTAGCAAAAGCAAAACCTAGATCTGATTCTGGATTGGAGTAACGCTAAGATGTACTTAATGTCAAGTTATTGGAAGAGAACTCCATGTTATGCTACAGTAATGTGACGTTAAGCCCATGTACCAACGAGCTAAAGACAAGGACAGCAAAAACACCGAGCATAACAGGAGGTCAAATCCTAGCAGCAGCCAACGTTTCCGTCCATACAGCAAACACCTTCTTCGCTGATATCTATTCAGACATTTTTATTAAGGGGAGGACATGGTACAAAAGGGCAAAATAAAAATAAAAATCGGGATATACTGTAAGGTGGGGAGGGTGGAAAACAAAAAGGGTTCTCATAGATACTGTATTTCTTTAATAACCATTAATACATATCTGGCTCTTATATGTATTTTGTGAAACCTGAATAAAAGTTGTGAAAAAGTACAGTCAGTGTTATGGCAAATAAGTAACTGTAATAGATGTAATTCATCTAAAAAAGACCTGGGTTTGGACAGGAAGAGGAAACCCTCCTGGGAACTGAACCAAGGAGCCTAAATGCTGCAGATTTTGTGATTTTTAAGCTGGAGAGTTTCTCCGGAGAGCGTTTTCTTTTTATACAGTAGACGATATCACATGTATGTACAGAACTTCAGAAACCTTGCAGGTCTCCTCTTTATGTGTACACTAAATGGAAAAGCTTTATACTGTAGGTTCACTCAAACACATTTCCTGTTGCTATGATTTTATGCCTCTGGTGAAAACATCCGAGTATAAAATCTACTAAACGTTGCCCTGTTAGAGGGGAAAGATAATTAATTAGTCAGAGATTGCCAGGATTGGTTCTTTGCGTATAAGACAATACAGCCTTTAAATGCCTGTGACATTTTCAATTACTCATTGTCAACATTCACTTGTGGTACAATGCCGGCTATCCGCACATGGATTTCTGTGCATAAAAACTCTACTCCCTACTCCTGTACATTCTGACAAAAGTTCAGCTGAGCATTGTTGCTGCTGACGGCGCTGTCCTTCACCAGGGCTCGGTGATATTGTTGCTGCAGACGGTGCTGTCCTTCACCAGGTCGCGGTGATATTGTTTCTGCAGACGGCGCTGTCCTTCACCAGGTCGCGGTGATATTGTTTCTGCAGACGGCGCTGTCCTTCACCAGGTCGCGGTGATATCGTTGCTGCAGACGGCACTGTCCTTCCCCAGGTCGCGGTGATATCGTTGCTGCAGACGGCGCTGTCCTTCACCAGGTCGCGGTGATATTGTTGCTGCAGACGGCGCTGTCCTTGACCAGGTCGCGGTGATATCGTTGCTGCAGACGGTGCTGTCCTTCACCAGGTCGCGGTGATATTGTTGCTGCAGACGGTGCTGTCCTTGACCAGGTCGCGGTGATATCGTTGCTGCAGACGGCGCTGTCCTTCACCAGGTCACAGTGATATTGTTGCTGCAGACGGCGCTGTCCTTCACCAGGTCACGGTGATATTGTTTCTGCAGACGGCGCTGTCCTTGACCAGGTCGCGGTGATATCGTTGCTGCAGACGGCGCTGTCCTTCACCAGGTCACGGTGATGTTGTTGCTGCAGACGGCGCTGTCCTTGACCAGGTCGCGGTGATATCGTTGCTGCAGACGGCGCTGTCCTTCACCAGGTCACGGTGATATTGTTGCTGCAGACGGCGCTGTCCTTCACCAGGTCGCGGTGATATTGTTTCTGCAGACGGCGCTGTCCTTGACCAGGTCGCGGTGATATTGTTTCTGCTGACGGCGCTGTCCTTCACCAGGTCGCGGTGATATTGTTGCTGCAGACGGTGCTGTCCTTGACCAGGTCGCGGTGATATTGTTGCTGCAGACGGCGCTGTCTTTCACCAGGTCACGGTGATATTGTTTCTGCAGACGGCGCTGTCCTTGACCAGGTCGCGGTGATATCGTTGCTGCAGACGGCGCTGTCCTTCACCAGGTCACGGTGATATTGTTGCTGCAGACGGCGTTGTCCTTCACCAGGTCGCGGTGATATCGTTTCTGCAGACGGCGCTGTCCTTCACCAGGTCGCGGTGATATTGTTGCTGCATACGACGTTGTCCTTCACCAGGTCGCGGTGTTATCGTTCCTGCAGACGGCGCTGTCCTTCACCAGGTCACGGTGATATCGTTCCTGCAGACGGCGCTGTCCTTCACCAGGTCGCGGTGATATCGTTCCTGCAGGCGGCGCTGTCCTTCACCAGGTCGCGGTGATATCGTTCCTGCAGACGGCGCTGTCCTTCACCAGGTCGCGGTGATATCGTTTCTGCAGACGGCGCTGTCCTTCACCAGGTCGCGGGGATATCTTTGCTGCAGACGGCGCTGTCCTTCACCAGGTCGCGGGGATATCTTTGCTGCAGACGGCGCTGTCCTTCACCAGGTCACGGTGATATTGTTGCTGCAGACAGCGCTGTCCTTGACCAGGTCGCAGTGATATTGTTTCTGCTGACGGCGCTGTCCTTCACCAGGTCGCGGTGATATTGTTGCTGCAGACGGCGCTGTCCTTCACCAGGTCGCGGTGATATTGTTGCTGCAGACGGCGCTGTCCTTCACCAGGTCGCGGGGATATCGTTGCTGCAGACGGCGCTGTCCTTCACCAGGTCGCGGGGATATCGTTGCTGCAGACGGCGCTGTCCTTCACCAGGTCGCGGTGATATTGTTGCTGCAGACGGCGCTGTCCTTCACCAGGTCGCGGTGATATTGTTGCTGCAGTTGATATCCAGGCATTACTTTACATCTCGCACCCACGGGCTGAAGGCAGCTCACAGGTTCAGTCTAAGGTGACATAACGCAAACAGTGTTACACACTAAGCTGTGAAATAGCTACTGGAAGAGAACAATAACAAATAACAGAATGTACACTGCAGAATGATATTCTTTTTTTCGTAAAAAGAAAGATATATTGTGTGTTTTCCTTTGCATTTTCTCAATATACTGTAAGTTTTGGAGGAAAGGCAAATTAAAAAATGACCCTACAATAGGACAATGTTCCTCAGCAGTTACACAATGTCCTATCAGACATCATGCAGTGTGTGGGTCTCTGTATCACAGTCCTCGGATGACCACAAACAACCTCTCACAACCTCCACAGTCTGTGGGATTTGTTTGTAAGCCGGGAATGAAGCCTGTTACCTCCTACTCACCTCTTGTATTCAACCCAAGGTTATCTCATCTGTGCAGCTGTAACATCTATAGCCCTCTCCCACATTAAACCTTTCTCACCAACTCGCTTCCTCTCTTTGCCTAAGGAACGCTCCTCCACTCAATATCCATCAGGCCCCTTCACTTTCCACATTTAATGCCCAGCTGCACACTCCCAAAGAAGCCTCATTTCTATTATCTACACCCCTACAATGAACGCTAGATGCGCGGTGACCTCACTGGCTGCACTTTCAGTCCTAATGTGTCCGTAAGCCTCCCCACCTACCAATTAGATTGTAAGCTCTTTGGGGTAGGGTCTCCCTTTGCCTTATGTTGTCATTTACCTGTTATACTTATCACCATTGTGTGTACTTTATTTGCCTTGTATTGTAATGTTGTAAAGCGTTGTAGGGTCCCATGAAACACAAATAGGGGCTTTCTGAGAAAACATATAACAGATACTAGAGTTGTATCGAGGCACCATATGTAAGGGCCCCGTGTGTGTGTCTAACTATTGTGCCGTAGTCCCAGGATATTAGGCAGCTTTCTGCCTGATTTAGATCAGAAAGTGCAGCCAGAGTGTAAATGTGGTCCATCCCACAGCTTCACATTTACTGCAGCTGGTGGATGGGAAATACAGACCAGAGCTCACAGTGGTTCTAATGTATCTCACTTGCTCTCCTAATTGAGGAACAGGTACGTATGGCAATTTGGTGAGAGAATATATCTGCACGAGGGACGTCACCAATTCAGAGTCGATACAAAGCTGGTACAGCTGGATCCACAGAAGATTAATCATTCGGTTGCAAAGTAGCGCGCCCCACAGGAGATGCGCCCCACAGGAGATGCGCCCCACAGGAGATGCACCCCACAGGAGATGCGCCCCACAGGAGATGCACCCCAGATGTTGTGGAGCCGTAGGGAAAGGTTTCAGCACTCAATCATGGCTATCTGTAGCTTGCATCCAAGGCTATCACTTGTTACAATCAGCTGTTGTGGTAAGGATCAGGCCTCCACACGTAAGCTCCATCTCTCCGTGGTGACGTCAGCAAAAAATACACACACACACACACACACACACACCTCGTGTGTTTGTGTCTTATCCTGACCTTTGAAGAAAAAAAAATGTAAACAATCTTTTTCCATGCTATCTGCTCTTTCACATCTAAGAATTCGCATGTATTAAGTACTTCTGATAAAGATCAGGCCCCCATTAACACGAGTTGATTTTATGCCTTCTCACTGAAGTGATTTCAAGTCAATCTGAGCATTGACTGCACTTATCCTCTATAACAAGCACATCCGTGTATTACAGGTCTTTCTGCGCGCTCTGATAATTAATGTAACACGGTGGGAGATTCTTTCTTTCTTTCCGATATTCCCAAGAGTTCCCTGGAGTAACAAAAGGTAACTTGTACTGAATGCAACCCTTGCAAAACTGTGTAGGCAGTAGCTGCATCAGGCCTGTAATTCCATGAATGCACTAACCTGCAACATGAGTCATAATAAATCTATTGGCATTTATAGCACGCTAGCTTTCTGTCCATGTTAGGAAATGATTCTGTGAGGTTTGTATCTCTGGAGAAACTGCACAAGTCCCTGGGCAGAAATCTTAGCTGCAAAACTGAACAATTAGATTTATGCCCCCTCCCCCAAAAAAATAACAAATCAATATTTTAATCTTTGATTAATCTATAAATGAAAAGTTAAATACCCTGAGATATATTACACATGAAAAGGATGAACTGTTCTAAGCTTCGTATCCCACCTGCATGCACTGCCAGTTACTCACTATCCCCTTAATATGCCAATTTATTTGGTTATAATTCAGTTCTCTTACGGTCCATTATACCTACATTATCCCTGTAAATAAAACGAAGCTCTGACCTTATTAACTTTTCTTGTTCTTAATAAGCATGTTATGAAGAATGTATTTGAATGCATTTGCATCCTAAATATAAATAAATATCAGATCCTTGGGAAAGAATCACAATCACTTATTCTGGAGAGTTTTCCAAAAAACTGTCCCTGACATCAGCTTCCAAGATTAACGACAACATCCGTATTCTCCCACGAGGCCGCTCCCAGGTCAGTGAAGAAGAGGACGCTTCCTCAGGGCAGGTCCATACTGCGTTCACCCGCATGGGCGTGCGCCTGTGACGTCACACGCGTGAAGCGGGTGCGTTTTTTTGGTCCATGCTAGACGTGCCGTGGGGGGCGTGCCTAGGGGCATCACGGAGTTGGTTCACCCTCGTTGGGCGAACTGCTCACGTGACCTGCCCGTCACGCCGAGAAATCAGTTTAATCTGATCTCTCGCGCAACGCGCGCCACCTCCTTCTGCCGCCCGCGCAGTTTATGGGCGTAATCAACACCTTAAGGCAATCTGATCGCGCCCCACGCAGACGCCTCAGCACGGTCTGCAGCAGCTTACTTTTTCCTGTTTAGTTCATGTTCATCTACCTACCTAGGGAGCACCTCCATCACATTATTCATTAGCAGACGCGGGGTAACCCTCAAAATATTCTTTTTACTCTGGAAAGGGAAAGAATGAAAATATGACTGTAATGAGGACCCCCTATAAAATTAGTGTTTTTTTTTTTTTTTTTTACCTTTGCTCTTTTTCCTGACCACAAACTTCGTGGAAAAACCTACAATAAAATGTTATGTGGGGGACACTTAACCCTTTGAGTGCCGCAGTGCCCAGAGTGCCAGACGCATCATCATGATCGGCGCAGAGACTGCAACCCCGGGTTAACAGTATGGCCGCCTATTTCAAAAGAAGTTCTGTGCCTTACTAAATAGTTGCTACAGCAACCCAATTAAGCGTAATACATTAATACTCATTGAAAAGGGCATGAAGAGTGGGGGGAATTTTTTTTTAATACAGTTGTAACCCCCCCATCTAAGGTGTTACTGGCAGGTTAGTGTATGCTGGACCCCATCCTGTGTTGTCATATGGATCCTGACATCACAATGAAGTATTTAGGACAGGAGGAAGGTTCTGGAGCATCAGATTCCTGGGGGACAAGAGGATAGAAGCCTCAAGAGTAGATAGGGATATATCCATCAAGTAATAGAACAGACCAAGCCCCCCCATATATATTATGTTGTAGGCAGGGACAGTGCAAGCAGAATCCAGAGTCCCAGTGAGGGGAAAGCGACACCACAGGGGGTCCCAGACAGAGGGTCCTCAGGTAAATATTGTACCTTGCACTTGCAACCTGCAAATAAACCCCTTCATTACACTATAATGTCTGGTGTCAGACTTTATAAGAACAGTGCGGCGAGAAGATATCCAGTTTCAAGCACCCCGAGCCAAGGTAACCTATGCTGAGAAGCCAACTATTGTACACTGATGTAATCTCGCTAGAAGCCGGGCATGAAGGGTTACGCAGTATTATCTTGTACTACACAGAGTTATTTAAAAAAACAAACACATAGGATGTTGAAGGTGATGCTGCTTTAAACCCTCGCTTAACATCTCTTTGCTATGTCTCCTGTATAAAGACGAACCATTATATAAGTTAGCAGGGTAGGTGAAACATTCCTCTTATGGGGACCATATTATACACGGGATTCCTGGAAGTCAAGGAGCTGAAATTAAGCTGAGACGTTGTAACTTCCAGGAATTCTGTACAGGAGACACATTCCAGGTGCGGAACGTGTAATCTCCGCAAACCTACAGTACAGACAGGAGGCCATTGCAGAGGCGTACAGGAAGTAAATAACGTATAGATAATAACGTATAGATATTCACCAATTCACAATGATTCGCGAAACAGAATGAAAATTGGGTCTCGTACTGGGGCACATCAGACGGGGTAACAAAAACAAATAAGAATAAATGTCTCTCTACCCTGCACACGAAGTTGCCATAATCAGGGCTGAGCTGCAGCGTATTTGTTAGATAATCCATGAAGGGGTTAATTTAAATGACATCACAAATAATAACTCAACATATCTCCAAAAGAGAAACATATCACAGGGTGTCACAATGAGTCCTGTGATCAGAGCGAAGGGAAAATAATATCATCATCATCGTTTATTTATAAAGCACCTAACATATTCCACCGCGGGGTACAATCAGGAACACAATGATAAAACTTACATAAAGCAAATACCATGCCAAATAAGGGCCAACTGGCACAAATGGCAATGAGGGCCCCGATTCGGAATCTAGAATATATACACATACATACACACACACACATACACACACATACACACGTTACCACATATTATGATTGTACATCGCTGTGCGTGCATGCGTGTCCACATGTGCGCACTTGGCACTTTAAGCTAACAGGCCATCATATAATTGTAATATGTCTTTCATTTATAATATGTATACAATTTGTATCATTCTTATATAAAACTCTGAGCACCAGGAGGAGTGTGCCAAGGGGTGAGGTGAAAACAGATCATGCCTTTTTAGTGTGAGAGAAGTAGGTACAATAGCAGGGTGTGGAAGTGTCTTGGGTGTAACAGTGTAAGATTGGAAGCAAAGAGGAGGAGGAGGCTGCTGTTGGAACAGAAGGAGCACAGAGTTGGCAGATGGATGGACAACCTTAGCGATAACACTACTGGAAGGCTTCCTTGGGGAGGTCATGTAAAGAACATGGATTCAGCGTCGTTAAAGGTGCAAGGAAAGTCATGGAGAAATGTCAGAGTTCTGGGTGACCCGTGACCGGGCGCTGCTTGTCAGGGATATAGGTTTTCAGGTTACCACCCACATGGTGTCCACGTGTTAAATGGCTCACTGCTCATTGCAAGCACATTATGGTTAATAAGTGAAACACCGCACACGGGTCACAATGCCAGTACAAATATTGCTCCCACATGTGTATGTTTCACCGGAGACATCACAAAACCGTCAGGAATTTGGAGTCACAGAATCCGAGCTTTTATTATTACAAAATCCCACCCAATGTTACTCCATCTATAAGCAAATATACATACAGAGCTGTGAAATACATGGAGCACCCACCCTTCCCTGGAGTACATTTTTATTCACCAGAAAAACACAAAAAAAGTGGGTGTTTTTTTTACAATCCCTCCAAAATATTTTTTGGTGATAAGACAAGAGTTGAATTGTTATCTTTGTCCTTGTCCATTGTTTATATAGCAATAACGATTCATTCATTAGTCAGACAGATACGCAGAATACATCTGTATTTCTGTTTAACATTTCCCACGGCTGTTGCATGTAGTGGGACACGGACCACGGCAAACACCACTCGTGAGCAGTGCGGTTCGTGGCCATTGAGATGCGGTGGTCCTCTGCTTTCACATTCCCCGTGTTGGCAGCAAAATGCTTTATTTCCCGCTGTCGCAGGGAATGTTAGTCTAGCTCAGGGGCGAGCAACTACAGTCCTCAAGGGCCACGAATAGTTCAGGTTCTCAGACTTTCCCTGCTCCAGCACAGGTGGCACAATCAGTGGTTCAGGCTTTGTCACCTCGAGTTCCCTAGAAGAATTTGGTACCAAACTACCATGTCCCCACCATGTGAAGGGAGCTGACAGAGGTTCCCTTTAACAGACTGGGCTTTAACCTGCCAACAAGAGAGACTGAGATTGTCTCCACATGTAAATTAAATGTATTTTCAGGATGACTCAGTCTGTGTGTATGTTTATGTGTAAGGGTTGCCAACATCAGCAAGAACCACCTACACAACTGTGCTGTTCTCTCATCTGTCTTTGCTGCTGCTTGGCTGATGTCAGTGCTCTAGCATCAGTCCAAGCTGCCGTTTCCCCCCTTCCCCCTCCCCATTTAATATGTGCATCAATACAATCCACACAATGGTAAGTAATTAGCCAAGTTGCTAATCGATCTGCAAAGATTCGGCTCGGTGGCTCACTAAATGGCTGTCAGTGCAGCAGAAGAGGACCAAAAATGCAAAGTTCTGTGGGGAAGATCATGTGACTAGACAGTCACTATATACAATTGGTGCACTGCTAGAGAGAGGGCAGGGCTCAAAAAGGGGTGTGCCAGAGCCTGTTTCAGAAGAGGAAGGGGATGTGACTTTGTAAATGGTTGCTATAGAAGCAAAAATGCTTGTTACATAATACATTAAAAATATAATTCAGAGTTGTTTAAAAAAAATGCTCCAAGTATTTTCTCATATTACAGAACTGATAAAAAAACAAAAAAACCACGTAGGATATTAATTGGTCTACAGCTTTAAAAAAAAGTACAGTCCCACAGAATCGGCCAGTTGTATTTCTTGTGGGCCTCTGAATGGTGGAAGTGTTTGTCACACAACTGTTTTATTTCCTCTTATCCCGCCCCATCCTTATCAGAGAGCCAATAAAGATAAGGGGAGGGGAGGGGAGGTGGGGGATTGTGCTGTACCAGCACTCGCTGATCACACAGTGACATCACACAGTGACATCACACCGAAGGAAGCAGCCGGAGGAAATCACACCCCTCCCAAGACTCACTTTCAAAAATAAATGTGTCAGATTTGGGTAAAAAGGATGTAGGCGCAGTGAGACCCCTTAACCGTGTCACTGGGGTTAGGGTCACTTTGGTCCGTGGAGAGATTGCACCTCAGCGTGAATCCATTCCAGGAGGTACGCCCTTTGCACTGCTGCCGGGTATTTCTCCTCCACGGATTTGCCCTGTCCCTTCTTTCTGCTAGAAGATATACAAGTTCCTGTTCTTTTTTGTATTATTATTATTATTATTATTATATAGTAATACTCAGAGCATCAAATTCTACTTTTCCTGCAAGAACCAATACATAAGTAACATTTCAATGAGAACAACAATAATAAAATGCATTTGTAAGTTGATGCCAGTATCTGCTTTAAACAATCCTTTATATCCTGCCTTTATCGTGTTATTAGAACTGTATAGAGCTGTATAGAACTGTATAGAACTGTATAGAGCTGTATAGAACTGTATGGAGCTGTATAGAACTGTATGGAGCTGTATAGAACTGTATGGAGCTGTATTCTCCTTGTACTGTGTATGTTCCATATTTTTTAAAGTTGTAAGAAAATGTTTTTCCATTTCCCCTTATAGGATTGTTTTGCTGCCCAATGATTATTTGCATATATTATAAATTAGTTTGCAATATAGTGCAAGCACCTCAAACAGTATAGAGTTAATAGGGTGCACCCTTTACGTACCCCCCCCTCCCTCCCCAATGCTCCACTCACCTCCCCACCCTCCCTCCCTCCCCGATGCTCCACTCACCTCCCCCCCTCCCTGATGCTCCACTCACCTCCCCCCCATGCTCCACTCACCTCCCCCCCATGCTCCACTCACCTCCCCCCACCGATGCTCCACTCACCTCCCCCCTCCCTCCCCGATGCTCCACTCACCTCCCCCCCGATGCTCCACTCACCTCCCCCCCGATGCTCCACTCACCTCCCCCCCCGATGCTCCACTCACCTCCCCCCGATGCTCCACTCACCCCCCCCCCCGATGCTCCATTCACCTCCCCCCCAGATGCTCCACTCACCCCCCCCGATGCTCCACTCACCCCCCCCCGATGCTCCATTCACCTCCCCCCCGATGCTCCACTCACCTCCCCCCCTCCCCGGCGGGGGGACAGGCAGCTGACACACGGCACCTAAGATGGCAGCGGCCAGAAGGACCCCCTTGCTCCCTCGCGGAGTAACTAAGATGGTGGCGGCTGGAACGAGAGGTGACGTGTGTGTGTGTGTGTGTGTGTCACTGTGTGTGTGTGTCACTGTGTGTGTGTGTGTGTGTATGTGTGTGACACTGTGTGTGCGTGTGTGTGTGACACTGTGTGTGACACTGTGTGTGTGTGTGACACTGTGTGTGTGTGGGACACTGTGTGTGTGTGTGTGACACTGTGTGTGTGTGTGTGTGTGTGTGTGACACTGTGTGTGTGTCAGGCACTGTAAGGTGGGGACCGGAGCTACGGGGGGGGGGGGGGGGTCAGGAGCATAGAGAGAGGGGGGATCCGAGAAATATACAGGGGGAGTGGAGAGGAGGGACCCGGAAATTTTAAGCAACCCACCCCCCCTCCTGTCCACTGTCCCCCCCTCCTGTCCACTGTCCCCCCCCCCTCCTGTCCACTGTCCCCCCCCCCTCCTGTCCACTGTCCCCCCTCCTGTCCACTTTCCCCCCCCTCCTGTCCACTGTCACCCCCCCCTCCTGCCCACTGTCCCCTCCCCCTCCTGTCCACTGTCCACTGTCCACTCCTGTCCACTGTCACCCCCCCTCCTGTCCACTGTCACCCCCCCTCCTGTCCACTGTCACCTCCCCTCCTGTCCACTGTCACCACCCCCTCCTGTCCACTGTCACCACCCCCTCCTGTCCACTGTCCCGTCCCCCTCCTGTCCACTGTCCCATCCCCCTCCTGTCCACTGTCCCGTCCCCCTCCTGTCCACTGTCGTCCCGTCCCCTCCTGTCCACTGTCGTTCCATCCCCTCCTGTCCAGTGTCGTCCCCTCCCCTCCTGTCCACTGTCATCCTGTCCACTATCCACTCCTGTCCACTGTCGTCCCGTCCACTCCTGTCCACTGTCCCATCAACTCCTGTCCACTGTCCCATCCCCCTCCTGTCCACTGTCGTCCCGTCCCCTCCTGTCCAGTGTCATCCCCTCCCCTCCTGTCCATTGTCGTCCCCTCCCCCTCCTGTCCACTGTCGTCCCGTCCCCTCCTGTCCACTGTCCCGTCCCCTCCCCCACCTGTCCACTGTCCCGTCCCCCTCCTGTCCACTGTCCCATCCCCTCCTCTCCACTGTCCCGTCCCCTCCTCTCCACTGTCCCGTCCCCTCCTCTCCACTGTCCCGTCCCCTCCTCTCCACTGTCCCGTCCCCTCCTGTCCACTGTCCCGTCCCCTCCTGTCCACTGTCCTGTCCCCTGTACCCATCCCCTCCTGTCCCCTGTCCCTGTCCACTGTCCCCCCCCCCCCTCCTGTCCCCTGTCCCTGTCCACTGTCCCCCCCCCCCTCCTGTCCACTGCCCCCCCTCCCCTCCTCCTGTTCACTGCCCCCCCCCCTTTCCTAGCGGGAAATTCTCACAGGCAACGCCGGGTCTCTCAGCTAGTACCTAATAAAATGAGCATGTTAGTGGGCATAGTGGGGAACTGGAGGCTCATTTGATGAAGTGGAGAACTGGAGGCTCATTTGATGAAGTGGAGAACCGGAGGCTCATTTGATGAAGTGGAGAACTGGAGGCCCCTTTGATGAAGTGGAGAACCGGAGGCCCCTTTGATGAAGTGGAGAACCGGAGGCCCATTTGATGAAGTGGAGAACCGGAGGCCCATTTGATGAAGTGGAGAACTGGAGGCCCATTTGATGAAGTGGAGAACTGGAGGCCCATTTGATGAAGTATGATTGATAGTGCTATTTAGAGACCACCTGAAAATCACTCTTTGCTATGTGTGGCCTTTGAAAAGCTATGTACACGTGAAGAGACCTGTGAGGTTTGGACATCTCAAAGAGTGAAGGAGAGACCTGTGAGGTTTGGAAAGCTCTGTACACGTGAAGAGACCTGTGAGGTTTGCAATAAATCAAATTCTTAGCAGATTAAATATAAAAACTGAATCTGCATTTAACTGGCAGCACCCAGAACACACTTTAATCTCCTAAGGGTTCTTTAGCCAGCTGGAAATGACTTCATAAGAACAGATTCTGATGCATAACGCAAATGTATATCTATTTTTAAAAATACATCTGCTATTTACAGTGCTTCTTTACTTAAAGTGAAACTCGTACAATTGTACCATTATAAGGGATTCCTCATTAGGATAAATTAAAATCAGACCAATAAGATTAGCAGGGCTATTTTTTCTCACCCTGAATGAGATGCAGCGTACAGAACAAAGTACTCAAGGACCACCTATAGGTTAGGTTAAGGATATCCCTGCTTCAGCACAGGTGGCTTAATCAGTGGCTCAGTCAACGAGGCTATGGTTCAAACTCAGTGTTGTCATTCTTAGTCGGTGTCTTTACTCACTGATCCGCTCCTTCAATTTGAAACCAGGTGTTTAACACGGACATTTTGCTAAACATTCCCAGGTCTTCTGAAACTCTAATTCCTACAGTAAATGAATAGGCAGAATGTAATAAATCATGAAACTGTGATTCCTCAGGTCATTAATTCTGTCTCAAAGATCAATTAGTTTTACGAGATGAATTTATGGAGGCATTTAATTGGCTGCATGCTTGGAGATTAAATATATTTCTTACACATGACTCGTTACTGAAGCACTTCAATGCATGTTTGTATCCTCACATTGCAGGACTTTGATAGCCATATGGTCATTTAGATTGTAAGCTCTTAAGGGCAGGTACTCTTTTGCTAATGTTTACTTGTGTGCTTGAAATATTTATTCCCATTGTGTGTTACACTCCATGTTAGGGCCGTTCTATACAGGATGCGGCCGTGCGTTCCTATGCAAACGCGCGTGCACGTGCCGCATGCTTTCCGTGTATATAGAGCCAGGAGCTGCAGGTAAGAGTATATACGTGTATGTGTGTGTATATGTTGTGTGAGTGTAATTTTTTTTGTGTGTGCATTTATTTACTCCTTACACACACACACACACACACACACACACGAGCGCAGGCAGCGGCGCAAAAAGATTAATTTCTTCATCTTCGCCGCTGTCTGTCGGCTCCCCTCTCCCTGCCGCGCGCGCGGCACGTCTATAGAAAGGCTGACTAACGTCAGCCAACTAAAAATCCACGCACGGCGTAGCACGCGCCCGGCGCTATAGAACGTGCCTTATACTGTCGTGTCTGTTACTGCTGGGAAGTGCTAGGTTAAATGGATGATGCTATATAAATAAATATAGATTTATATAGACATCTAAGAGTGTTTCACTGTGGCACCGGTTTTAATGGCTACAAAATCATTCCCACTTAGTTTGTTCTTCAATTATCCATCTGTATGGAGACAGTGAAGCATTTTAATTGGAAGCTACAGAACAGCATATGGATTTTCAAATAATTGACTTGTAGGAGTTGTCAAGACCGATGCCTTGTGTGATGCTCAGTCACGCTGTGCGTCTTTTGTCCTGATTAAAGGCAGGGACCTTAGGGTTCATTGAACAGGGTTCATTTCAGGGGATAAAACAAAACAATCAAACAAAATGCCTAGCTCCTCTCAGAGCACTAACTAACACAGCCGTTAGTCCCTAACTACCAGCTGGAGGACTAAGCCCCTTACCAACTACTATATATCAAACAGTCGTACGCAGGTAGTTTTACCTGCTGGCTTCCAGTTTTCTCCTCAGACTGAGATAAGAGGGAAGAGTCCAAGTCTTGTCCCAGGCACATTCTTCTGGGCAGCTTGACTCCCTATGGCTCACCTTGTTCACTGCCGTAGGGTCCTGCAGGTACCAGGCACACCCTTCTGGGCAGTCCCCACAGCCTCTTGACCTGTCTGTGTAGGTTCTGGAACAGGTAGCCTTTGTGGTATTCCAGCAATCTCTCAGGGCATTCCCCTGAGCCACGTGACCCTGCCTTCTGCAGGATTTGGAAGCCAGACCAACTAGTCTCCTCCTGGTTGGGGGAAAGTCTCTCTCTGTGGCAAATACCTGCCTGATTTTTAAAACACCTGTTCCTTCAGGAGTTCTGTTAATTAGCTACAGGTGCAGCAAGCCGCTCCAGGAGGAATTTAACTGTCTGCATGCTGGAAAACATGCTTACTGCACTACTCCAGCATACCGAGATAGTGACTGTATCACACTTGTTTTATACATTGTTATGCAGATTACGTATTTGTCTTTATGTACTTTCATACGTTTTTTTTAATTTGCCAAATATACATATTTTAGTTAACCAAACAAACACAAAACAGAGTGGCCTGTACTAAGACCAAATGTGATTTGATTTCTTGTGCAAATTTTAGTTTTAAAAAGTAGTAGAAACCTCCATTAAGGGTGCGTCTTTGTACAGTATGACGCTTTTATGGGACTTCACATATCAGACATATGTTGTGGCTTGAAATGAAATGTAACTCATTGCACCGTGTTAAATACCTGATTGATACAAATTTAATTAAAACAGAATTACGTGTATATTTATAACTAGTGTAAGTAAAAAATAAATAATTAGTGAGATATAATTTATATTAGCCATAATGGGAAAATAATACATTGTTACCTGATATGATAAAACATGCGTGCTGCGTCAAATATATTGTGGGTTGATAAATAGCAACTATATTCTGTGCTAACAATATAAACAGACTTTTAAGGATTTATTCCGGGTGTGAGGGATAATTGTGACGCAGGTTCAACTATTATTTGGGGAGCACAGATAAAAAAAAAAATTTTGTTAATACAAACCATGTGTGCATCCGTTGTAACTGACTAAAACGTAAGGCAATGGGGGGGAAATCACGAAATAGGCGCCCAAAAGTGCAATATAATATGTGATTTTTGTGTGCAGCAATTTTATGATTTTTTTGCAACGCTTAGTAAATAGGCCCCAAAGGGTCATATTTACTTGTGCAAAAATAGATCTGCAAATGTGTAATAAGACTCTTCCCCAAAAGACAGAAGGGCTTTGCACAAGGTTTGCCTTAAAACTTCAATTTAATGCATGTTTGGTAATTCCCCGTGTACATTGATGTGAATAATAGTTGTATATACTGTAAGGCACTCAAAATGATCTGCAAATTGGTGTGCATCAGATTCCTCTTCTTTATTATTTGTTGATCTTGTATAACGCTGGTTTATGTAGCGCCGAAGAGCTTACAATCTATGTTTTTGGTGACTTGCCCAAGGTCACAAGGAGCCGACACTGGGAAGGAACCAGGTTCCCCTGCATATCTCAGTGCCAGTCAGTGTCTTTACTCACTGAACCGCTCCCTCTCCTGCTTCACACTCAGTGCCAGTCAGTGTCTTTACTCACTTCTCCACAGAGGCAATGT